>NC_092748.1:44986636-45288130 GCF_047496795.1 Chiloscyllium punctatum
GTGATATTAGTCAAGGACAGTATAACAGTTTACCACAGAAATTGCAGAAGAAGGAGGCTTATGTGACGATGAGACGAGATGGTTCAGGTGAGGCAATGAAGAGATACAGATTAGCGAGGAAGGATTTAAAGAGAGAGTTAAGAAGAGCAAGGAGAGGACATGAGCAGTCTTTAGCAGGTAGAATAAAGGAGAACCCTAAAGCTTTCTATAGGTGTATGAGGAATGAAAGGATGACTAAGGTAGGAATAGGACCAGTCAAAGACAGAAGTGGGAAGTTGTGTGTGGACCCTGTGGAGATCGGAGAGGTGCTAAATGAATATTTCTCATCTGTTTTCACTCAGGAAGAGGAGAATATTGGAGAGGAGAAGAATGAGATATGAGATATTAGACAAGAAAGGATTGAGGTTAGTAAGGAAAAGGTGTTATCAATTCTAGAAGGAGTGAAAGTGGACAAGTCCCCTGGGCCAGATGGGATTTAACTAAGGATTCTCTGGGAAGCTTGGGAGGAGATGCTGGAGCCTTTGGCCTTGATCTTTGAGTCATCATTGTCTACAGATTTAGTACCAGAGGACTGGAGGATTGCAAATGTTGTGCCCTTATTCAAGAAGGGTGGTAGAGATGACCCAGGTAATTATAGACCAGTGAACCTTATGTCTGTTATAGGAAAAGTTATGGCAAGGATTATAAGAGATAGGATTTATAATTATCCAGCAAGCAACAATTTGATTATAGATAGTTAACATGATTTTGTCAAGGGCAGGCCATTTCTCACAAACCTTATCAAGTTTTTTGAGAAGGTGACCAAGCATGTGGATGAGGGTAGGGCAGTTGACATGATGTATATGGACTTCAGTAAAGCCTTCGATAAGGTTCCACATGGTAGGCTGTTGGAGAAAATGCAGAGGCATGGGATTGAGGGTTAGTTAGCAGTTTGGATTAGAAACTGGCTTTCTGTAAGAAGGCAGCGAGTGGTGGTCGATGGAAAATATTCAGCCTGGAGTCTGGTTACTAGTGGTGTGTCACAAGGGTCTGTTTTGGGACAACTGCTGTTTTTCATTTTTATAAATGACTTAGACACAGGCATAGGTGGATGGGTTAGTAGGTTTGCAGATGACACTAAAGTCAGTGAAGTAGTGGACAGTGTGGAAGAATATTGCAGGGGGACTTGGATAAACTGCAGAATTGGGCTAAGAGGTGGCAAATGGAGTTTAATGCAGATAAATGTGAGGTGATTCACTTTGGGAAGAATAACAGGAAAGCAGAATACTAGGTCAATGGAAAGATTCTTGGAAGTGTAGATGTGCGGAGGGATCTTGGAGTCCATGTACATAGATCCCTAAAAGTTGCCACCCAGGTTGATAGTGCTGTTAAGAAGGCATACGGTGTGCTCGGTTTTATTGTAGAGGGATTGAGTTCCAGAGCAGTAATGTCATGCTGTAACGATACAAAATGCTAGTGCGGCTGCACTTAGAATATTGTGTACAGTTCTGGTCGCCCCATTACAGGAAGGATGTGGAAGCATTGGAAAAGGTGCAGAGGAGATTTACCAGGATGTTGCGTGGCCTGGAGGGAAGGTCTTCTGAGGAAAAGCTGAGAGACTTGGGACTGTTCTCATTGAAGAAAAGGAAGGTAAGAAGGGATTTGATAGAGACATATAAGATGATAAGAGGATTAGATAGGGTAGACAGTGAGCTGTTTTCTTAGGTTGATGATGTCAGATTGTACAAGGGGTTATAGCTGCAGATTGAGGGGTGATAGATTTAAGACAGATGTCGATAGGCAGAGAGTGATAAGGGCATGGAATGCCCTGCCTGCCAATATAGTTAACTCACCACATTAGGGAGATTTAAACAATCCTTGGATAAGCACTTGGATGATGATGGGATAGTGTAGGGGGATGAGCTTAGATTAGTTCACAGTTTGGCGCAACATCAAGGGCTGAAGGCCTGTTCTGCGCTGGATCGTTCTATGTTCTAAAGGTTCTTTGAATAAGTGCTGATAAACTAAATACAAATAAATAAAGATTTTCTTACTGTGGTTTAGAAGCAATTGCCTGGATATTGTGGAGCAAGTGATCATTGTATTGGCCATTGATATCTCTTTGTATCTCTATCACTTGCCGTCAATTTTTAATCCCAGATACAGGAGCGAATTCATTCACTACTCACTGCTTTTCACTATGTTTTCTCCACTCGATCAAAAGCTCTTTTTAATATCTAGCCTCTTTTGTAGTCACCAGTTTGAAACAACATTCAAACAGATTTTCAGATAGCTAAAATATTTTTTAGCCACAATATGAAAATTATTGTGTACTGTATTCAGTCGATGAACTATTATTCACAGAACTGTTTTTCAAATCATTTTCTGCTCTTCACTTGATAATGACTATTGATCTTAATATTTCTGATATATATCTTTCTGAGAAAATAATATTCTTCCTAAGTAAATGTTTATCGAGATTCAAGTACTTTCAGTGATGTTTGTCTTGTTGCAATTCGAAATTAGTCATTTCAAGTTCCACAAACCTGACTACAAATTGAGCCATATTGACCAATGGAATATTAAAGTATGAAGCCAATCAGCCCCAATGTCAGCTCTCAAAAATAACTCCCCAATTAGTCCCACTCGCTCACTTTTCCAATATCTCTGCAAGGCCATATCCAATTCTCTTTTTTGAGTCACTCCAATTGCCTTAGATCAAGGGCTTTATTTCCGTGTTTGAGGTGATTAATAGCCTGAATGATAACAGGCCCACTTGTGTCTGGGTTAATGACAGTTGTTGTGGGATGAAGCCCCTTCAGTGATCACTAATTGGCTACAAATCACCCCAATTAGTGGTCGAGTGGAAACTTGGGGCTTGCCTTCCTGGATCTTAATTCTGGTGGAGCTGGAAACAAATTGGTGTCCAACAGGACCCTATTCACAAAATTGATTATCTCCAAGCTCACAAGCAGTGAAAGCAAAAGATTCTGCCGAACGACAGGAAGATAAATTCAAAACAAATCAAAAAGTGACTAACAGTAATGGAAAATATTGATTATAAAAATGCGTTTGTTATGTCACTGTATGAGCAATATTTCCCTTCCCAAAAGTAATCCAGGTCCATGGGCAAAGTGCTGTTGTACATTGACAGAATTGATTTCATGAGAATGTGAATTTGCATTTACTATTTAAAATGATCATGGACTGATAAAGTTAGATAATTGTCTAATCCTGTGAGTTCGACTTTACCATCCCTGGAGGTGTCAGAGAGTCATCGAGATGTACAGCGTGGAAACAGACCCTTCAGTCCAATTCGTCCACGCTGACTCGATATCCTAAATAGATCTTATCGAATTTGCCAGCATTTGGCCCATATCCTTCAAAAGCCTTCCTATTTATGGGGTGGCACGGTGGCACGGTGGTTAGTGCTGCTGCCTCACAGCGCTAGAGAACCAGGATCAATTCCCGCCTCAGGCGACTCTGTGTGGAGTTTGCACGTTCTCCCTGTGTCTGCATGGGTTTCCTCCCACAGTCCAAAAATGTGCAGGTTAGGTGAATTGGCCATGCTAAATTGCCCATCGTGTTAGGTGAAGGGGTAAATGTAGGTGGGTTGCGCTTCGGTGGGTCAGTGTGGACTTGTTGGGCCGAAGGGCCTTTTTCCATACTGTAAGCAATCTAATATAATCTTATACACCCATTCAGATGCCTTTAAAATGTTGCAATTGTACCAATTCCTGTGGCAGCTCATTCCACACACGTACCACCCTCTGTGTAAACAAGGTGCCTCTTAGGTCCCTTTTAAATCTTTCTGCTGTCACCTTGATGCTCTGGCCTCTAGTTTTGGACTTCCATACCTCTGGAGAAAACAACCTTGCTGTTAACCCTATCCATGCCCCTCACAATTATCTAATTAATCCAATTGAAGACAGGATAGGAGAGGAGGGGAGGGGGAGATGGGAGGAAAGGAAGTAGCCTCTGACAGACAAGCCCCTGCCATTGCATACAATCCCCTTGACCCCCTTTTCCACAGGACACGCACCTGACGAGAGAAGTGTAAGAAGTACTTACCTTATTGTTGGATTCCCCTGAGAGAGTAAGCTCAGACTGGCAAGCTTAATGACCCCGATGTCACCAGCCTCTGATTAGGTGGCAACCTCTGGGTTGCTAGTGTTGAGGCTTGTGACAAATTGAGAGACCTGCCCCTACTTACTGCGGGGTGGCATGATAAGGCAGGGAAACGGTGTGGGGATGGCATGTTAGTCTCTACCGAGTTACCTCGCTAGGCCTTCAGATGAGGCAGTATATTAGGGCCCAGGGCTTGGGTGGTTCAATGTGCGTGGTGTCTTGTGCTTAGTTTGCGATGGAGAGTTGGGGCTTGGGCCAGATAAAGCAGCAGGACCCCAATTACTGTTCCTGGCTCTGATGCCCACCTCCTCAATTAGGTAAATAAAAGGAAACATTCCACTGGATATTTTCTGTAATTGTTTAAATGCAATGCATTTTCTTTTCAATAGAATCATAGACTTCCTACAGTGTGGAAACAGGCCCTTCGGCCCAACAAGTCCATACCGATCCTCCGAATACTAAACCACCCAGACCCATTCCCCCTAACTAATGCCCCTAACCTACACATCCCTGAACACTATGGGCAATTTAGCATGGCCATTTCACCTAACGTGTACATCTTTGGATTGTGGGAGGAAACCAGAGCGCCCGAAGGAAACCCACACAGACATTGGGGAGAGTGTGCAAATAAAATGAGCTAACTTTATACTGTGTCTATTTCTGGCAAAACCTTGTTTGAAATAAGCACAAGCCATATTTGTAGCATACAATTATCTTGCACTACATTTCCGATTTTTCTATCATCCATGATTAATTTTCTTTGAACTGATACTTGAATTGCTCCAATGTGTTGGCACACTGCAGGGAATGCAGAGAAACAGCGGGCTAACTTTGCTGCTGTTTGTTCAGGTTGTCCTCTTCATTTAGTTGAACTGCTTAGTTAATTACATAACATTTTCCAGTTTTGGCACTGTGTAATTAACTATGGCCCACTGTATTACATTCACTAATCATAAAGCAAGAATTATTGCTTGAATAGCATTGACAGGTTCTAAACCTCGCAGCTTCTGCTGAATAAAATGACTCTCAGTAAGCTTGTTTGATATTTAGTGCTGGGGCAAAATCTGACCTTGGTTCTGAAAGTTCTTCTCATTTCAGATCAAGCTTTTGTACACTAAGGTGCCCCTACACAGTCACAGTGCAAGTCTTATCCTTGTTCTTTGCAGGTCAGCTGTAAAGTGTCACAATTCGTTCATCTGTACTTAATGGGCTGCAATTACTTTTGGATGTTGTGTGAAGGTATTTACCTTCACACATTGATTGTCGTTGCCGTCTTTGCTGAGAAGCAGCACCTGCTCTGGTATTACCTTCTCGGATGGGGTATGTATTTTCTAAACTGCAGTTTGGTGGTGACAATGTAGACCGTTAATTATATCAAATGCAGCACAAGCTTACATATTCATTTGTGTTGCAGGAGTGTTTGTGGAATGATTTGTGAATTTTGATCTCGCAGTATTAAGTAAAGTCCTGGCATTCTGAAAGTGAATATTAAAATTGGATACAGGTTTACATAATGCTTGTAATGAAACGATTGTGAAGCAACAGGTAGGGTCATTAGTATGTGGAAGTGGTACTTCAAACCTGATTTTTCCGAAGAACTATCAATAGAAGGAGATTATTGCAGAGAAGAATTAATGAAGACGTAAGGCAACCGCTGTCATGCTCAAAACATTAGACAGTGACTACATGATTTGAGAGTTTGTGCTTCCATTATTTTATGAGCCTCCCAGGTCATTTCAGCTTCAAGGTTGAGTTGAAAATGTTTGGATAAAACTAGCAGCTAACCACAGCCTGGCAAATTTTCACCCTGGGTCAACTTGGATTAGCACAGGCCATTTTCCAGGTGCCCTTTAATTTTGGCAGGAACCCAGCCTGTTTTGTAGGTGAGGGCTCAGTAGCCAGCTGTGGAATCCCAGGGGAACCCTTTAGCAGTGAACTGCTGCAATATTTGACAGTCGGGTTAAGCCCGTGCTGGCAAAAGGTTGATTGCTGGAAGTAATTGATCTTGAGTTGGGAGGTTTGGAGGGGTGTGCAGGTGGATCTCAGAGTAGCAGCGTCCAGGCCAGGGGATCCCAGAGGGGCTCGCCTGATGACCAGTGAGAAGAGCAGCCCACCCTAAGGCTGCCACCACCTGACATTGAGCACACAGTCTGTCTAATGTTCTCCTAAAATGACAAACCAGCTTCATTGTACATTCACAAGATCTGGATTTGGATGTTAAAGGGGCCTACTGCCTAACATAAACTGCAGCTGGAGTTGGTACTTCATCTGTGCAATGATAAGGCTGGTGGAAGATTGCTGAAGACAAAGCAGTGAATGGAATATGACAATACCTCATTACCCACCACTTCTTGGCCAATTTTAACTTGCCTGCAACAGACATAAACCCATTTAGAATGTGTTATAACCAATCGCCACTTTATCAGAGATTTTGTCAGCTGTACCTGGAATCAAAGCTGACTGAAAACCTCAGGAACAACTCAACAATGCCTATTTAAGCAAACTGCATAACAAAATGTTCAGTTTTCTTATTGATATCCGTACCACATTCAAGGAAATGGGTCATGAGCTGTTTCTATGGAAACACTGTCATTGTATCCAGTGCCAGTTCTGAAGGTTAATGAGTTGGACAGCGCTCTATTAACTTTACATTAGGCAGAGGAAACAGCAGTCTGCCGATTACAACTTGCGCGGAACAGGATTACCAAAAACGATCTGCATTACAGCCAAACATTGACAATGTGAGCAACAGAATTGCCCAAATTAATGCTCTTCTTTGCAGGTTTCCCACTTATTCCAGCCACAATCCATGCAGTAGCCAGAAGCTTATATTACAATGATAAGTAAGTGATTAATTTGTGTGAACCTTCCCTTTCTCTTTCTTAATAATGCATTTAAATTTGCGCAAAAATTCTCATGCTTTATAGTTATTTAAAATAGCAGACAATTTATTCTTTAAATGTTGTCTCTTGTACAGTTGCTGGATAAGTTCAGAAACACATTTGGTGTACATAATTCATGGCCCTATTTGTGCTGCCTTACTGGTAAGTTTAAATGACATTTTATTTTAATTGCATTTAATTTAAAAGGTTCACTGAAGAAACAGCCTATCATATGTATTAAGATACTGTTAAGTTAGCAACCAAATGAGAAAGCATGGTTCCAGCAGAACAGAAAATGACTGATACTTATTTTTGTTTCTGTAGGTGAACTTGTTTTTCTTGCTGAACATTGTCCGTGTCCTTATAACAAAGTTAAAAGTCACACACAGGACAGAGTCAAATCTTTATATGAAGGCGGTCAGGGCTACTCTGATTTTAGTTCCCCTGCTTGGGATCCAGTTTGTGCTGGTTCCATGGAAGCCAGAAGGCCGAATAGCTGAAGAAATCTATGAGTTTGTAATGCATATTTTCATGCATTATCAGGTAATCTTCATTATTAACCTGTAATTTGCGTTGTACATAGATTAAGAAATGAAGGCATTTCAGTGAAATGACAACTGTTTGAGAAGCATCAACATTTTCTTTCCCTTTAATATTGCCTTTTATAGAGGTTGGAAGTTTCCCTTTCTGAGTATAATATCTTCATTTACAGCAGAAAGATAAGGCATTTGTCAATGTCTAAATAAGAAAGAATTAATAAAGTCAGTTATCACCTGTCTATGTTTTTGTCAAGTTAAAATAATGCTAAAATACATCCTACACATAGAGGTGAGGGGAAAGCAAAAGTATTGGTAATTTTGTACTGTGCTAGAATATTGACATACTCCTCAAACAGTTAAATAATTTCATTGGATGCTGCCTAATCAAATGGTACAACTGGTTTCCATTAAGCCTCAAGCTATATATACGTTCATGTGAATATTTCAGACTGCTTCTGGCAGATTTTCAGTTCAAGTTGTAATGGATCAGCCTAAACCCTCTCAAAATATGTTAAGGAGATAACCTAGGCCATAACCTTTTCTTGTTTCAAAGCCAAGTGGTAGGTGTTACATTCTGAATGCATTTCAGTTGATCAAACTACCAGTGTTTGAAGTAAAACATACTTTATTCATGCACAATAGTTAAATTGCATATCAAAGAAAGAAGGACTGGAGTAACTTAACTCGACTGGAAAATCTAACAAAATGATAGAATATGTAACTGCTAAACAGCAACTGTTCCAGTATAATAACAACTCATAAACACACCCTTGGCAAGGCAAATTCAGTAAAATAGATTGTCTCATGTGTAATTCTCTAGTCCAGAAGGAAAGAATATGAAGAGAAAACCTTCAGCGAGAGAGACAGAGAATTCCAGCTTTTAGCTATAGGAAAGAAGAGAGAATTGGCAGCTTTCACAACCCCAACAACTGCTCAAGGATATACTGATATTCTCGTTCTTTGGGAGCTTGACCCCACCCATTCAGGCTGCTTCTATTGTTCCAACTTTAAAGAAAAACATCCAAGGCCTCACAAGCTGTTTCCTTTATTGGCTTGACACAGACCGTTCATTGCATCTGTCTCAACCTCTCTTCATAAAATAAAACAGGACAAAATGCATTTCTTAAAGCTGTAGCATCACCACAAAGTACAGTTTACTGTAATTTGAAATTTGCAACTCCCATAAGCAAATAATGCTCCACTTGATGCAGCTGAGCACAACTTTAAAATGCCTTGCTCTGTGAAGCATCTTTTTCTGATGGAGTTTATTGGTAAAGTGATGTTAACATGTAATTTTATATTTATTGTCTTGAACCTTTTTATGGTAGTGATGTTTTGTATCTGTCATGTTTACGATCAAGCAGATCTTGCTGATTACAAGATACAAAACATTGCTATCATTAATAGGTTCAAGGCAACAAATACAAAGTTACATGAAAACATCACATTACCAATAAACTCCATCTACCGTCCCATTACACATTCAACTGGCCACTTAATTCTTATGTGGGTAGACAGTCACTGCCCCCTTTTTATTTATCCTGTGTAAGGCCTCATGTTGTGAATGCTTGCATCGAATCTATCTGCTGACCAGTAAAGGCTAAGCATTGCTAACCACATTCAAACAATGCAAATGCAGAGAAGTCCTGAAAGGGTATGTTTCCCTCATTTACATCTGCTTTCCATAAAACTGTCAAGATATTGGCAGGCATATTCTGTGGCACCTGGCCAAGATATCGAATGGAACATGTGCCTGGTGACAGAGATGTAATGAGGATATCCTCAAACGCATTTCCACCTGACAAACCCGCTATAGGTCTGCCAAAATTGAGGTTATTTAAGCCTTTTAAGTGACCTATTCTTGACCATTTCTGCTTCCATCAGCATTTTATCCAGAGGTGTTGTGATTGCATGGTAAGACTGTCATCTTCATACTGGTGAAGACACCCTTCTCTATGGCTGTCAACTTCTTGGAACAGAAAGAGTTATATTTTCAGCAAGAAATAATTAGAATTAGAACTGCACTCACTGTTGAACGTGGATCCTTTACTATGTCATTGTAGCAGACTCCTTCTACTGGTTTATATAAATACAGTTAAAAATCACACAACACCAGGTTGCAGTCCAGTAGGTTTATTTGGAAGTACTAGCTTTCAGGGCACTGCTCCTTCATCAGGTAACTGTGGAGCAGGATCATAACACACAGAATGTATCACAAAAGATTACAGTGTCATGCATCTGAAGCAATTTATTGAACAAACCTTGATTGCTGTTAAATCTTGTTCAATACATCATTTCAGTTGCATGACACTGTAACCTTTTGCTATAAATTCTGTGTCTTATGATCCTGCTTCACTAGTTATCTGATGAAGGAGCAGCTCTCTGAAAGCTAGTGCTTCTAAATAAACCTGTTGGACTATAACCTGGTTTTGTGTGATTTTTAACTTTGTCCAACCCAGTCCAACTCCAGCATCTCCACATTATAATATAAATATGGAATCTCAGGTGAAAAAAAGCACTATTTTTAATGTACAACAGTGGCCATTCTATGGCTTGCACCTGGCCTCTGCAGATGAGCCCCACAACAACAATGACGAACTGCACTGAAAGATGCCCTATACTCAACACCGCTACCCCCCACTTACCAGTTTTCAGGGCTTGTCTTCCTGACCCCAGCATAATAAGTAAAAGAACTTAGCTTGCCTTTGAGAATCCCTAGAGTGTGGAAACACGCCCTTTGGCCCAACAAGTTCACACCGACCTTCCAAAGAGTAACCCACCCAGACCCATTCCCCCATCCTACGTTTACCCATGATTAATGCACCCAACCTACAGATCCTTGAAAGCTAAGGACAATTTAGTATAGCCAATTCACCTAACCTGCACAACTTTGGATTATGGGAGAAAGCCAGAACACCTGCAGGAAACCTACGCAGATATGGGGGAGAATGTGCAAACTCCACACAGACTTTTGCCTGAGGTTGGAATCAAACCTGAGTCCCTGGTGCTGTGAGGCAGCAATGCTAACCACTATGCCACTCCATGCATGGAGACACCCTCTTCCCCTAAAGCCTCAGCAGCCAGCGGCAGCCACCCTGAGACTCACTACGCAGATGTGCGAGCTTGGATTCTACTCTTGGTCATGATAGTGGGATCATTTACCTTTGATAAAACTCTGGCCAACAATTGACGTTTTATTTTACCTTTCTTGTTTTAGGGCCTATTGGTGGCAACTATATTCTGCTTCTTCAATGGAGAGGTAATGTACTTTGCATGTTCTAATTTTATAGTTCATTAGAAACTATTTAAAGGAATATAATTTAGGAAAGACTTTGGGCTCATTGGGTCCCTTCTTTTCACAGATCTTGTGTATCTGTTTCATAATAACCAACGTATCCAACCAACTAATTGACATTTGTGAAGACCATTTCTCCAAAGACTAAGCTCATCTGTCAAAAATATTTCTTAAAATATTCTTCAGAAGGAAAGGATTGTGCATGGCATTATCAATCCACTGGAAAAATTTGGATTGCTCAGTAGTAATTGAGCAATTTCTATAGAAACACCATAGTTGTAGTCTTTTCATGATACACTTGTTCCAATAAATGGAGGATGCTATAACTGACCTATAAGTGTTCTGATTTTGACACTAATTTGGAAACATAAAATGTGCTCATAATTTTATCACTTTGAGGAACAGAAATACTGATAAAAGTAACTCAGTTGGCATCTTTCACCTTACAATTCCAAGTAGAGCCCAGTCAATAGTATCAGATGAACTAACATCAACATGTTTACAGGGCTAAAGAGATTGCTAAAAGCAGCCATACAATTTCAAAAGAACTGTAATTTCTGTCAAAGTAAATCTTAACCTAAAATTTCCCTTCATTTTCTAAGCATCTTTCTTGTTTATTAATAATTACTTATTATATCTGGCTGTGTAATTTTGAAGGCTTTTGCATCTGGAAGCCGCTTTGCTAATCATTTATATACTCTCTTTTTGATAAAGAAGTAAGATGGCATACTGTAGATGCTGGAAATCTGAAACGAATACAGAAAGTGCCGAAGAAACTCAGCAGGTCTGGAAGCATCTGTGGAGAGATAAACAGCATTAACATTTCAAGTCCGATGTGACTATTTTTCAGAGGAAACATATTGGACTCCAAATGTTAATTCTGTTGTCCTTTCCACAGATGCAGCAAGGAGAAAAGTTTGCTTTAAAACCCCATTTTAATTCTGGAGTTTGTACTATGGCAGAGTATGACATTCAGTTTAGGATATCAATATTTACCATTACATAAGAGAAAATAAAGACACATCAGCTGTTATGGAGATTCAAAGTGTATTGCCTGATGGTGTAATAACTTCTTAATATTAGAGGATGATTCTCGAGATAATATTGATGGCTGTAGCTGTGAAATGAAGTGAGCCTCTGAAGCGATCGGTTCCAAACTGAAATAAATAGAATTACCAACTCCGATTTATTCTGTAAAGATTGAGATGAGATGTCATAGCAAAAGCTAATGCAAGAGGAATGATGTAGGAGTCTTGCTTTTCTTCTGACAGGTTCAAACTATTTTAAGACGTCATTGGATGCAGTACAACATTCAGTTTGGAAACAGCCTGACCCATTCAGAGGGCCTGCGTTCTACCTCTTGCACTGGTACTTCAATTACAGAAGTACACGGAGGTCTGTATAGTCATGAATCCAATGGTGAATATGTAAATGGCAAAACATGCCATGACATTGAAATCATTGGTCTGGAAACAGGAGAAATATGCACCTAAGGATTAACTACACACACGCTTGTATTGTTGAAGATTTCAACGACAGTGAGCATCTTCCTTTCACTTCAATGTAAGAGTTCAGCTGAGTCAGCGCTGAAAGTTATTTTCATCATCAAAATGTTACTTCTGAATTGGTTATTTCATATGAGATGAAGTGAAGGACCTGACGGATATATCCATGACCTGCAGGAGTTTAGCTATGTCTGCATTCAAAGTTATTTTCATCGTTGATATGCCTCTCTGCTGATTTTCAAGTGATTGTTTCGCATGAGATGAATGAAGAACATAATGGATATATCCATGGCCTTTGACACAGTTGGAAGAAAGTATCCTGCACTGAAACAAGAGACTTGGAAATATTCTTGCATTTCTGGTCTTCTGACCAATGTCTCACAAACTGTCAGGCTGTGAAGATCGGTGCAGTAGTAGATTCTGGTTACTATACAATCACTCACTTGTGCCACTATTGTTATACACCTTACCAATTCAAAGCTCTGTGTGGCGTAACTTTCACTGATGTAGAGAAAAAAATCTTAACATTCCCTCAGGGTTTCAGTTCACTGCCCTAATTATATACTAGTTTTACGTTTTCTACATTTTATATAAACCAGGCTCTTATAATTATTACACAAAAAGCTATATACCTATCTTGCAGTATTGAATTTTTGAATGTCATAATGCTGGAAAGTAAAATAGTGCTCAATTGTAACTTTGTTTACTTTGTAAATACAATTTGTGAAGTGTTGGCATATTTATTGCTTGCATAGTAAATATAGTAACAATGTAAAAAAGTATTCTCCTTCTTTAGCTGGAAAGTGCTTTGAAACATTGGTGATCATGAAAAGCTTTATATGAATGCAAGTCTTTCATTTACATTTTCTTGTTTTTTGGTAAAGATGCAATATTATATTTTTAATTTGTTTAATGTGTGATGATATTAACCATCAAAAATTGACCTATTTGCTGCCTTATATGTGTAATGCTTCTCAGTGATTCAACATGACATGGAAAATGTATTGAATGTCTGACTTCCTCACAGTTATTGCAGAGGAGGTGGAAGAAAGGAGAAGGTAGTCTCTTAATTTCTTCAGGGAAAAGCTGGTATGAGTTTAGTGAAGGCTGGGGGCTATTATTAAGCACCTCTCAATACACATGTTCGATTATTCCAATTTGAAACTCCACTGGATGGACAATAAATGCTAGCCCAGCAAGTGATATCTACATCATGTGAATGAGTTATAGTAAAATTTCATCTTGATAGTTTTTTTGAGTCCGTTCTATAATTTGTAAAGGTAATGTGACAGTATAGTAAACAAACATCATTATGCAATGTTACAGTGCAGAAATAGTTTCCTTTGTCCACTCTGCGATTTGTTTGGTCCACATTTTGCTTAATCTCACTCAATTGCTCAGTGCCCACTAGTATTCTTCCCTTTACAAGGAATTATCCAAATAATTCATTCACTTTTTCATTGCATGTGGCAGTGTTCTAACCCTCTGAATGTCATGACTTTTATCATTTCTCCTGATCAGAATTTACTCCAAGAAATAAAACATTATTTGGAATGGGAAACCAGGCAAATGTTTAACTTTTTAAGAAACCTATTTCAACAGCAAAGGGTAATTTTATAATGGAAGTGCAGATTTAAACTTTTTTTGTTTATCATAAACGGGCAACTTAATATTGTTAAAGTAAAATTAAAATAAATAATTCAGTAGTTTAATCTGACAGTTGTCAAAAACATGTTTTCAACATACTTTCAATGTCAAAAGTTGCACAATGGTCCTAACATGTATACAGTCTGACAGAATAAATCACATATAATGTCGGGATTAATGTCTTTTGTGTGTTTGGAATTGAAAGGGTTATATAAGAAATATCATAATTTTTTACAACATTTAGTGTTTCTGAAAATTTTAAAAATACAGCTTTCAACCAAACTGTGGGGGATGTACTCTCCTCTTGCCTATTATCTGCTGTATGAATGCCAGAGCTTACTCATATTGTGGTTGTGGCTTTCACGTCTATTATTGTCTTTGTTAAAATGGTCATGGCCAAGTTGTCAAATATTTTATTTTGTCAGTAAGAGAAACACTTATTGAATTTGTGTGATTATGATTGCAAGGTGACAGTTAAGGACTTAATGAATGAATATTGTTATGCATCAGGAGCAGAAAATGCTATAGAATGTCCTTTTGTGTTAAAAGGTGATAACAGATCCATGTTTCTGTAGGATGGTGTGACCATAAGATAATTACGCAAAGTTTATAAATATTTGAAAAAATGAAAATAAAAATTATTCAAAATTTATTTCTGATGTACATCTTATTTGTTTTTTCAAAGTGATTCACGAGTATCAAACTATAGGATGAATATCAAGTTTTATAACAAGTGTCGTGCAGATTTTTTTTATTTTCAGATTATGCATTTCACTGCAGTGAACAATACTAGCAGTGTGTTCTCTCAGTACATACCATGGGAAAATAATTATTGTGATTTTCTGTGACAGAGCCTGTTCATAATGGGATCAACAAATTGGTCTTATCAGTGGCGTAATTAAGCTGTTCTTATCCAATGCAAAACAAAAGCAATACATTGCTGATCCTGGAAATCTGAAATAAAAACAGAGAGAACCTCAGCATGTCTGGCAGCATCTGTGGAGTGAGAGAGAGAGTTAATATTTTGAGAACAATATTACTTTATTTTAATATGCTGCTAACCTACTGAGTTTCTCCAGCATTTTCTACTTTTATTTCAGAAGAAAGCCCAATCTTTTTTAACATTCTGGTTTGAAAAGTTCTGTTTTCTATGGACGTACAACAACATATGCATGTTAAGAATGTAGGTTTGCTCACTGAGCTGAAAGGTTCATTTCCAGACATTTTGTTACCTTATTAGGTAACATCTTCAGTGGACCTCATGCAAAGCAATGCTGAAAATTCCTGCTTTCTATTTATATGTTTGGATTTCTTTGGGTTGGTGATGTCGTTTCCTGTGGTGATGTTATTTGCTGTGGTGAAGTCACTTCCTGTTCCTTTTCTCAGGGGGTGGGAGATGGGGGTCTAACTCGATGTATTTGTTGATAGAGTTCCAGTTGGAATGCCATGCTTCTAGGAATTCTCATGCATGTCTTTGTTTGGCTTGTCCTAGGATCCAAAACCTCAACCTGAGCTACAAATCTTCTCACACATTGATATGCATGTTAAAGCTGAGCACTCAAAACTGCCCTGGGCAGACCGTGTCCAATCCCAGAATGAGAATCAACCAATATAGCCTAGGGTCTGGGAAGACAATGGTGACTTTACCCGGTTTTTACCTTTTAGATGACAGAAGTGGAATTAAGAAATCCATCCACATAAATGTATCTCATGGGGAAATACAGATCATCGGGGTACAATCCTAAAATGAGAACAAAGATTTTAAATTATTTTTATTACTCACAGAATGTGGATGTTGCTGGCCCAATTCTAATTGTCCCTGAAGAAATGAAGGTGTGTAATTTACCCAAACCACTGAACTGTGTGTTGTGAAGGAACCCATGTGGTGCTGCTAGGCAGTGTTCAGGACTGATTCAGGAATAGCAGTATATTTCCAAATGAGGATGCTGACTGATTTGAAGGGGAAGTCCAAGGTGCTGCCATTGTCCTTCCAGGCGAAACAACCAACAAGTTTTGAAGAATTTGGCCAAGTTGCTACAGTCCCAAAACAAATTTAGAAGAAAAGACAGTCAGCGGCACAGTCATGATTATCAAGAGAGAGAAACAGCAGCAGCCTTCGAAGCAGAAAAAAAGGAGGGCTCAGCATGCTGAAGGCAAAACCTTATTCAGATGCTGCTAAGAAATGTTGGGGGATGAGTATGAAAAGAGAGAAAAGCTAGTCCCTCTTAGAAAATACAGCCAACTCAAGACAAAAAGCTCTGTAAGAAGCAACTAACTGAGGGGAAGAGAGGTTGTGCAGTGACAATTACACTGGCTTGAGGCCCAGGATAATACTATGGGAGCAGGAGTTCCAATATTATCATGGTAAGTAGTGGAATTTAAACTAAATTAATAAAACCTGGAATAAGAAAAAGTGTAATGATAACTATCATTAATTGCTGGAAAAAAGAACCTCCCTGCTTCATTCGTGTCTTTTCATCAGGGAAATCTGGCATCCTTCCTTGGTTTGGCCGACTTTTGACTTCAGATCCACAATAATGTAGTTGGCTGTTAATTACAATCAGAAATAGGCAAGCCAGCTACTCTGTTCAAAAGATGGGCAAAAAAAATGCTTGCCTTACCAGTGATGCCCACATCCCAAAACAGTATTATGAAGAGGTTCTAAAAGATAGATTTAGTGATCCCTAAGGATATAAGAATAAAAGAATGAAGGCAGGAGGAAAAACCTAAAAGAAACTAGAGTGTGGATGCGAGTTTTCATCCCACTCTATAGCTACCTTGGTTCCAGAAATGGAACCATTTGGGAACATTGAGAAAATAAATTTAGACTGGGGCTTCAGAATTGGGAATGCCACAGCATTTATTTACGTTGAAAATGAGCAATTAAAAAAAATACTAAAAAAGGCTAGCAGAACAAGAAAGTCAGGGAAAATTGAAGATTTAAGAGGACCAGGACTCTACAATCGAGCCACATTGTATGATGGGAAATTTGATGGCATCTAGAGAATGAATGATGAATGAATGAATGATATGTTTATTGTCACTTGCATTTTACAGAGAGTAATACTGTAAAATACAGTGAAATGCTTCAAAAGTCACCATAATTTGGTTTCATTTTGAATAGTTTAAGAATAAGGGCAAAAGATATAACTGAAAGAAAGTCCTGAGCCCTGTGCCAGCTCATCACTGTCACCTGTGCTGCCACCCCTCCTCCACCACCTTGCCATCATCTGCACTGGACCACTATAGAGTCATACAGCATGGAAATAGACCCTTTGGTCCCACCAATCAATGCTGACCATAACCCCAAACTAAACTGGTCCCACCTGCCTATGCTTGCCCCATATCTCTCCAAATGTTTTTTATTCATGTACAGTCAGTTCTTTTATAATGCAATGGTTGCGTTCTTGTGCAACCCCATATGATAGAAAAATTGCACTTTAGAACCAGCGCTGAAAGTGTTGATAGTGTAATCATGTTACAACCAACATGTGTCTTAAAAGTTCGTGCTTTAGAAACTGCGTCCTCAATTCATCAATCGCATTACAGTAAATTCACATTAACAAAATGTGTGTTATAGCAGAACAACTTGTACTTACCTAAATTTTTTTTAGAACTTTGTGATGGTACCAACATCAACCATTTCCTCTGCAAGTTAATTCCACACATGAACTACTCTCTATATAAACAAAATTGTCCTGATGTCTTTTTTTTAATCTTTCTCATCTCACCTTAAAAATATTGCTCAATCTTGAAATCCTCCACCCTAGAGAAAAGATACTTGCCATTCACCTTATCTATACCCCTCAAGATTTTATAAATTTCTATAAGGTCACTCCAATATCTCCTATGATCATGTGAAAAATGTCTCAGCCTCTCCAGCCTCTCCCCATTACTCAAACCCTCTATTCCCAGCAACATCCTGGTAACTCTCTTCTGAACTCCTTCAGCTAAATAATGTCATTCCGAGAATATGTTGAGCAGAACTGGACACAGGACTCCACAGAAGAGGTCACACCAAATGCCCTGTACAACCTCAGTGTTAGGAAATACCGCTCTGGAGTGGAAGGATGTGGTTGGTGTTTTAGGCCATGAAGGTAGAGAGATATAAATTTTCCTGATGAAGAAGCAGGAAACAAAATTTTGGTTAAAGAAGCAGAAAAACCTAGAAGAAATGACTAGTCAACATTTTGATTATTAAAAGCAGCAAGAACGCCTTGAAGATATTGAGAAACCAAAAATAAGCAGTGTCGAGGTACAATATTAAAAAGAAATAGATTTTTTTTTAAAAACTGAAAGCAGTAAAGTATTATAGGTCAGCCAGCAAATGTAAAGCCTTATTTACGAATTCAGTCCAGTAGTATAGAAATGTAAAGTTTAAAAAGTTGGCAAATAAAAGAAATACTCCAACCTTGCCATGGTACAGAATCTAAATAGCTCTCAGGTCATTGGCAAAGGCAAACCAAAAAAAAAAGTATATTTAAAGCATTACTGAAATAATACAGATGTAAAACATAGAGTCACAGAGTCTCAGAGCACAGAAACAAATCTTTCAGTCCAACTCATCTGCGTCGACCTGAAATAGCAATCTGATATAGTCCCATTTACCAGCAACTTTACAATTATAAATTAAATCAGCACAATGAAAAGAAATGGAAAGGGTATAGTCAGCATGGCTTTGTGAGCGGCAGGTCATGCCTCACAAGCCTTATTGAGTTCTTTGAGGACATGACGAGAAAAGTCGACAAAGGCTAAGCAGTGGATGTGGTGTATGTAGATTTCACTAAGGCATTTGATAAGGTTCCCCATGGTAGGCTCATTCAGAGAGTTAGAAGGTATGGAATACAGGTAAATTTGACTGTCTGAATACAGAATTGGCTGGCCAAAAGAATATAGTGAGTGGTAGTGGATGGAAAGTATTTCACCTGGAGGTCACTGACCAGTGGTGTTCTGCACAGATTTGTTCTTGGGCCTCTGCTGTTTGTAGTTTCTATAAATGTCTTGGATGAAGAAGTAGAGGGGTAGATTAGTAAGTTTACTGCTGACACAAAGATCAGTGGTGTTGGAGATAGTGTCAAGGGCTGTTGCATGACAACATGACATTGATAGGATGCAGAGCTGGGCTGAGAAGTGGCAGATGGAGTTCAACCTGGATAAATGGGAAGTGATTCATTTTGGAAGGTTGAATTTGAATGTTGAATACAGGGTTAAAGACAGGATTATTGGCAACGTGGAGGAACAGAGGCATCTTTGGGTTATGTACATAGATCCCTCAAAATTGCCACCCAAGTTGATAGAGTTGTTAAGTGTTTTGGCTTTCATTAACAGGGGGATTGAGTTTATGAGCCATAAGGTTTTGCTGCAGCTCTATAAAACCCTGGTTAGACCACACTTGGAATATTATGCCCAGTTCTGGTTGCCTCATTATAGGAAGGATGTAGAGGTGCAGAGGAGATTTACCCAAGATGCTTCCTGGATCGGAGGACTTGTCTTATGAAGAGAGATTGAGTGAGCTGGGGCTTTTCACACTGGAGGGAAGAAGAAAGAGAGGTGACTTGATAGAAGTGTACAATGTAATGATAGGCATAGATTGAGTAGATAGCTGGAGGCTTTTCCCCAGGGCAGAAATGGCTGTCACGAGGGGTCATAATTTTAAAGTGATTGGAGGAAGGTATAAGGGACATGTCGGACATAGGTTCTTTACACAGAGACATTTAAACAACTACTGGGCAAGCACATGGATGGCAGTAAATTGAGGGGTGTGTAGGTAAGATTGATCTTAGATTAAGATAAATGCTTGGCACAACATATTGGGGCCCGTGTTGTGTTGTACTGCTCTATGTTCTAACACTTCCTAGCAGATTTAAGGTCAGAGAAGGCCCATATAGGACGTAAGATTGGATTTCCTGAATAGTTCTTAAGATATAGCCTTAGCTTAAAATTAAATGCAAAGACTTAAGATGAGCATGTTAATAAAATAATATTTAGTAGGTACATTGCAAAACAGACAAAACAACAGAGAGTACAGGCTCTTCTAAACATGTCCTGAATTTAAAAACAAATGCAATTCTTATGTTTGCAAGATTTAACAGAGAGGTTTAGCTTCCAGAAGAATCAATATATGATAAATTAATTAAAAACCGAAAGAACAGCAGATGTTATAAATCAGTGACAAAGACAGAAGTTGCTGAAAGATATCAGCAGGGCTGGGCAGCGTCCATGGAGAGAAATCAGAGTTACTGTTTCAGGTCAAGCGACCCTTCCTCAGGTAAATTAATTTACAAGCTTTACAGATGAGTGGAAAACTGTGAATATGGACCTGCAAAATGTATAAAAGACAGAATTGTTGTTCAAATTCTTCATGGAAAACATTGTCAGATTTTTAAAGTCCAAAGAAGATTTAACTTTGGGGAAAGTTATTCAGATTCTGCTGGAGGCAGAAACCAGAAAGACTCATCGAAAGGTCCTGAGAGAGAAGTCCACCTCAAAATACCACATTATCTATTCATTCTTTATAAAATTTGGACATCACAGAGAGGCAGGCAACAAGTTTACACACTATTATCTAGTGCTAAAACAAACAGTTTCAGCAGTGAAGGACAGCATGGACTCACAATGTCCCAACATCACTAAAGGATGCTACATTTGCAAAGCTGTAGGTCACTTCTAGTGGATGTACAAAAATAAAACATAATATCAAAACGAGAGGTTATACTAATGGTTATATATGTAAAGAGGGCTACATGGAAAAACACTCAGCACCATTAGAAATGTACCTCAGTTGAAGAAGATACCTGAGGCCAACTAACGAATCCAGATGAGCCAACATTGACAGAACATTTCTATGTCCATGTATATATTGATAATTTTGTGCTTGATGCAGGCTAAAGTGTTATGATCCTATCAAATTACTCACCATAACTGAAGACAAAGTTATAGCCTACAGGTGGATTAACAGATAGAAGTATAAGAATGGTACAGGCTACATTCAATACACATTAGTGAATTAAAATTGTGTACATTATTTATTAATTAACAAGATCACGTTTGAGACTATACGCTGTCTCAAGTTGAGCATCATCACTGAGCTGGAGGAGATTGACAACCTTCCACAGAATAACTGGTCTTAAAGCAAATTGTTGTCAAAACACATGAAGAATCCATTATTAACAAATCAGTCAAGAGTAACCAGAAGATCACTACATGGAGATTCCCAGGCTCATAATGGAACACAAACAGAAGACAAAAAATCAACTGAGTTTATTTGTGTTCACATCAGAAAGTTGTTTAACATTGTGAACATGGAGGAAGTTACAGACCAATGGAAACATCCAAAGCCTCTATCTTCTGAAACAGAGAAGTCAATGCCAGTGACAGAGTTAGTGCTGAGTGAGCAGCAATCTTCCAGTAACATGATTGAGATTCTGAAACTATTGCTTCACCAGTCAAACAACCACAATAAATGACTGAAGAAGCCCAAACTGGTCGACAACTCAAGGGCGATAATGGTTAAAAAGAACAATGTCCTTTGCAAAGGATATTTCGGAGATAAAAGATCTTTGAACAGAGAAATGATTCATAGATCAAAACAGGTTCAATACCTCTGAAGAAAGGAATCTACAGTTCTTTCAAGTCCAAAGAGAGTACTTTCTGGACAACATGTGAAAATCTGAACCACATGTATTTGTGAAATCAGATGTTGTTTCAGGTGTTCAATCTGAAGGGAATTAGTGTCCATATCGCATTGGGCTCACCCATTCTACTGACATCACACAAAGTCTGTTGATCTAGATAAGAAATCTAGTCTAGATTTCAGAGGGAATACATGTATCTATACTAGCTGCCCAAAGTCCTAGTGATTATGTCTGACCAAATGTAGTTGTACCTATTGTTATCTTGCAATAAACTTTCTTGTTATCTAAGAACAGTGCCATTTTTATACCCTCTATAAAAGAAAGACCCAAGACAAAGCAAGTGCAAAGGAGGATTAGTAACAGTAATTTTTTTCAAGCAACTCTCACCCATTCCAACATAGTGGTATGTGTGGTAAATACTACAATTGGTTGGAGTTGCCATTTGGGAAAATACCATAAAGATCACAGAAAACTCTGAATTTTGCTCTAAGTTTAAGATTTACACTGATTAGTGATAGTCAACATGGCTTTGTACGTAGGAAATCATATCTCACTAACTTGACTGAGGCTTTTAAAGCAACAAAGAAGATTGATAAGGGCAAAATAGTGGGTGTGATCTATATGGACTTCAGTAAGGTGTTTGACAAGGTTTCTCATAGTAAACTAATTAGCAGGTTTAGATCACATGGAATACAGGAAGAACTAGCCATTTGGATACAAAATTGGCTCAAGGTTAGAAGACAGAGGGTGGTGGTGGAGGGTTGCTTTCAGACCGGAGGCCTGTGACCAGTGGAGTGCCAGAAGGATCGGTGCTGGGTCCTCTGCTTTTCATCATTTATATAAATGATTTGGATATGAACATAGAGGTAATGGTTAGTAGGTCTGCAGATGACACCAAAATTGGAGGTGTAGTGGACAATGAGTACAACAGGATCTTGACTAGCTGAGGAGTGGCAGATGGAATTTAATTTAGATAAATATGAGGTGCTACATTTTGGAAAGGAAAATCAGAGCAGGACTTATATGCTTAATGGTAAGGTCCTAGGGAGTGTTACTGAGCAAAAATACTTTGGAGTGCAGGTTCGTCATTCCTTGAAAATGAGGTCGCAGGTAGATAGGACAGTGAAGAAGGTGTTTGATATGCTTTCTTTTATTGGTCAGTGCATTGAGTATAGGAGTTGGGAGATTATGTTGCAGTTGTACAGGACATTGATTCGGCCACTTTTGGAATAGCGTATGCAATTCTGGTCACCCTGTTATAGGAATGACATTGTGAAACTTGAAAGGGTTCAGAGAAGATGTACAAGGATGTTGCCAGGGTTGGAGAGTTTGAGCTATTGGGAAGGACTGAATAGGCTGTGGTTGTTTTCTCTGGACTGTCAGGGGCTAAGGGGTGACCTTATAGAGGTTTACAAAATCATTAGGGGTGTGGATAGGGTAAATAGACAAAGTATTTTCCTTGGTGTAGGGGAGTCCAGAACTAGAGGGCATAGGTTTAGGGTGAAAGGGGAAAGATATAAAAGAGACCTAAGGGGCAACTTTTTCATGCAGAGGGTGGTGTGTTTACGGAATGAACTGCCAGAGGAAGTGGTGGAAGCTGGTACAATTATAACATTTAAAAGGCAACTGGATGGATACATTATTAGGAAAGGTTTATCAGGATATGGGCCAAGTGCTGGCAAATTGGACTAGATTAATTTAGGGTATCTGGTTGGTATTGACGAGTTGGACCGAAGGGTCTGTTTCCATGCTTTACATCTTTATGACTATATGACTATTTCACTGATATTTCGGCATGCTGTTTCTGCTATCACATTGTCGAAATTATCACAATCTCTTTGATTTTGTTTTGTGTCACAAAGATCAAGACAATCGTTCAGCTGCCTCTGGCATTTTCCTCCATCTTCCAAGTTCAGCCCATCCCTTAATGTTACTTGCTGTCCTCACCCTGAACTTAAATCTTTCCCTGGTTCCTTTCATCTCTCTTGTTTAGCTATCTCTGGGCTCATCTTATTGATGTGACTCACCTCCTGCTCTCAATCTATTTCTCAACAAACTATGGACTACCCAGCTTTCCTTCTCTGCTCATATGTTAGCTAATGTTTTCATCTCTTCATGTACTGTACCTCTCCCATTCAAAACAGTCATCATTCTTCCTTTTCCCTTGAGACTTCTGTACTGTGTCATCTCTAGCTGCCCCCTCTCCAAAAACATTGAATACGTTGTTGCGTCCTGAAAGGGAAAATAGACAGTATAGACAATAGGAGGAACTGAAAGGGATTAATAGACAGTGCAGGTTTTCTAAACACAATGTAGGTACTGACAGTTTTAGATGAAAACATATAATAATATGATTGCTTAATATATTCAGGTGTATTGGTTTGAGTAGAATTGGATAATACAGTGTATCCAGTAAAATATCTATTAGTTTGAACATGTTTGGATGATATATTCATGCATAATTGCTTGGAGTAAACACTGTGAATGTGATTAGGTGAAGAGAAAGGTGAGTAAATGTATAACCTTTTGATTAGAAATGATTATCTCCAGAAAGAGTCAATTGGAAACTTGTAATCTGCAAAAATGGTATAAACCCTTTATCCTTGCAACAAAGATTTGAGCTGTGCACCATTTTCGGATAGAAATTGCTTGTTGTCATGTCAAATCGTAGACTAAAGTATATCACTCATCAATTTAGTTTAATGAAAAATTAGTGCAAAATGAAATTATAGAGGACAAGAACAGGTAATAAAAAGACCTAATTTGTTTTAGAATTTTCACAGATATTCTAGAGCTGGAACATATAAAACTAACAAAACTCATGAAGATATTGGGATTCTCCAGAAAAACAAGTTGTAATTGTGGAGTAAAAACTATTTTCTAGAATCAATGCAAACAATATTAGAAATGTAAATAATTGTAGGAAAGTCTGATATCCACAATTTTATAATAAAGCACGATAACCTGCACTTTTTAAGAAATAATGATATCCATTGGGAGTAATCCTGTTTAGACTTTTTGGTCCAGTCAGTCCAGGCTGATGACAACCTCAAACCAAACTAGTGTCACCTGCCTGCACCTGGCCCATATTCTGACAAACCTTTCCTATTCATGTACCTATCTAAATGGCTTTTAAATGTTATAATTGTACCCACATCCACTACTTCCCCACAAAGTTCATTACACAGACAAACCACCTTTTTTGTAAAAATTTGCCCCATATGATTTTTTTTTCAAATCTCTCTCTTCTCATCTTAAAAAATGTGCCCCAGTCTTGAAACCCTCATGCTGAGGAAAAGACAACTACCATTAATAATTAATGAAGGCAAGCATGCCAAATGCCTTTTTAACCACGCTGTCTATATGTTATGCAAACTTCAAAGAATTATGTACCTGCACCCCTCGTTTCCTCTGTTCTACAATACTACCCAAGGCCCAACCATTAATTGTAATGTGGAGAGGCCGGTGTTGGACTGGGTTGGACAAGGTCAAAAATCACACAATATCAGGTTATAGTGCAACAGATTTATTTGAAAACATAAGTTTTTAGAGCCCCCACTCCTTCTTCAGGTGCTAAAAGCCCTACACTTGTTTGTTGTACCAAAATGCACTATCTCACATTTATCCAGATTGAATTCCACCTGCTATTTTTCAGCCCATTGACCCATTTGATCACGGTCCATTTGTAAACTTAGTAAACCTTCTTCACTGTCTACTCTGCCACCTATTTTGATGTCATCCGCAAACTTACTGACCATACCATCTATATTCTCATCCATTCATTTATATAAATGATAAACAAAAGAGGACACAGAACTGATCTCTGTGGAACACTGCTGGTCACAGCCTGCAGTCTGAAAAGCAACCCTCCACTACCTCCCTCTGTCTCCTGCCATTAAGCCAATTATGTATTCAACTGGCAAGCTCACCCTGAATCTCATATGACCTAATTTTACTAATTAGTCTACCATGTGGAACCTTATTGAAGACTTTCCTGAAATCCAAACAAACAACACCTAATGTTCTGAGCTCATCAATCTTTTTGGCAACTTCCTCAAAACATTCAGTCAAGTTTGTGAGATACAATGTTCCTCACAGAAAACTAGGCTGACTATCCCTAATCAATTTTGCATCGCTAAATGCTCATAAATCTTTTGGAATCACTTCCAACAATTTAGCCACAACTTAAGTCGGACTCACAGGTCTATAGTTCTTCTGTTGTAAAGGATTGAGTTGACAGCTCGTGTTATTTATCTGAATTCATTAGAAATAAAATTGGTGAGAGATGTAAAACAGGCTGTCACCTATTTCACACTATCAGACAAAGTCAGAATCCTCTGCTCCTGGAGATAGTGAGTCTGGAGGAAACGGGTAAATGTATTAGGTGTCTGGAGTCATGCCAGAATACCATTGTTTTCTTTCTTCTGCCAGAATTACTTTCAGGGAATGAAGGTCTGTGGTTGACCTCACTGCCTGCTGCCAATTGATGTTATTTCGAGGTAGAGACACTGGTTTAACCCAGCTGAAGTGGGTATGTCATCCTGCTACATGCCCAACAAGTCAGCTTGCACGGAGAACTTGTTAAAACAGATGAGAAGGGGGTGGGTGTCAATCAAGCAAGGACTCTCAGACCCTGATTGAGGGACAACACTTGCAGCAGGTTGTCCAGAGAGAAAACACCCGCCTTTATTTCTTACTGCCCCTTTTTCCTGTGAACCTCAAACACAAACCTTCTTCTTCCTCACAAGTCACTGACCTGATTCCATGGTCTTCTATGATATTGGGTGTCCTTCCAGCAGCAGAGACAGCCTCCTCCATGGCACTCTGGAGTGGGAGGACTGCTGTTCTGATTGGCCAGTAACCCTCACGGGTGATCCATTAACAAATGACCAGTAAGCTTCCGAGATTTGACTTCTTTCATGCCACCAGATCACAGGAGAAAGGGTTGATTTTTTAAAAGCTTGATTTGTCTTCCACTTGACTGTTGATCCTTTACTGTTGATCTCACGACTAGTTTGAAGCTGATCTTCATCATAGTAGCTGGACGTTCTGTAATAGCCTTGACAAGACTGGAAGAATTGCTGACTTGAAGGGTTTTGTTAAACAGTCGTTTTTTTAAAACAGTACTTTGCTTAGTTCAACTCACTGATCTTAAACAAATCTTATTAGAAACTTTATTTGCTATAGAACATGTATTTTAACTCATACAGTAGGACTACTGGTTCTCAACCAATGACAGTTACCAATATACAAACTCAAGAATTGACTCAAAAATATATTTTTTTTCTCCCAAGAAACCAAGCGGTTAATTTGACTAACAGAGACCTTATTGAGGATAGAAATGCTGTCTGTTTCAAGGTCTTGATCTTTTAACTGGCTTGCTGGAATTATATGTCAAAGAGTGTGGTGCTGGAAAAACACAGCAGGTCAGGCAGCATCCGAGGAGCATCTGGGGCTGCCCTGCACTCAGTCTTAATAAAGTAGTAGTACCAAACAGATATTGACTTGAGATTTCAGAAAATGGTGTGAGTGGTGGAACTGAGATTAACTGCTGAAGAGCTGTGAAAAAAGCGTAACCATTGACAGAGCCACATGGAAATGTTTAGTGTAATGTAACTTGCTATAAGCAACTGAAAGAAACAAAAAAAACCCAAAGAAACAAGCTACCACTGAAACACTGGTTAGCCCAAAAAGCTGCAACCTTTCTCTTAGCTTCAGTTGAAATAAAAGATTGATATGAAGCAGAACTGGCAACTTTGGCATGTTCTCTGGCAAAACTACAAAACTGTGCTGGATCAACTTAACAAGCCAATTTCAAAGTGTATTCTGTTCTAAAATTCTCAAAAGAACTGGAAAAAAAACAGTTTGTAGAAATTTTGAACATCTTTACGACATACTTTGAATGCTGAGTGAACATAATATATGAATTATATTTGTTTAATATGAGGGCCTGACATGAAGAAAAAGTCAATTGTTCAATATGTCATTTCATTAATTCATCTCACAGAATCCTGTGAATTTGTGAAACTATAAGATGATGTAATTACAAACAGAATTGTATTAGGCAGAAGAATTTCCACAAACAGAACATGGCTACTGGATAAAGAGGAATTTATTGTCAGAAAAGTGATTGGCAAGTACAGAAGAGCTGAGGTTGTAAATTAACAGTTTGATCACATTCATGAAGGAATAGACCAAGTTTAGTATTATGCTGCTATATACTCTTAGCACAAAGAACAATCACTGACTAAAGGCAGGTTACAAATACTGCAGAGAACATTATGTAATTGGTGAAGAAGACATGTGCAGCTATGGGGAAATCATCGCTCTGACTTCAAAAAAGCTGAATCAATTTACACACATGTGTATATTTCTAATGAAGCATAACAAACAGATCCAGATAGCTACTGGATGGGTATCAGCTGACAATTCTGACAATTCAGTCTACACCACACAGCAGGTGGATACAGTTAAGTCAGTCAGTGATTAATGTTTCGTTACTATTGGAATAATGACTGCAGAAGGAGAACATCAGGTCAATGTTGAGTGTCAGATAGCATCGTGCGACATCATTACCTCCAACATGGTGATTCATAAATTAAAACCTCGAAGGAATGTTTTGACTCGACAATAGCAGGATACTTGTGCTGTGTATGATCCAGGTTTGCAATCAGTTATTTCCTGATTTCTAAGTCATTTGAATGAGCCTCAGATCCCTAGTTCTAGACTCCGGACTTATTTAGGGAATGTGAAATGAAGAAGGCAGTAGATAGGTGTTTTAGGGCGAATGCATCTCTGAGTTTATTTAACACACAAAAGGTAAGTACAATACAGGAAACATAAACACATACAATGAACAGGGAAATTGACATCATCTTGTACAAAGAACAAGAATACCATGAAGTACACTATTAGCTGATTAAACACAATTAGAACCTAAAGATAACAATTTTAATTACAGAATCTCTAATCAGGTTTCCTAACCTTTGGGGTCCCAATTCACTGTCACCACCCACTTTCGCCTCCCTGCTAACGAGGTCAAAGACTTTGGGGTCTCGGGTGTTTCAGCTCACCACTGAGGAAAATGCCATTTTAAAGTGTGCCCAGTCGCTGATGTTCTTCTGTCAGTTCTCCTGGTTCAGAACACGCCTGTGTCTGGTAGCTCTTGTTCGGGAAGCCCTGGTTGGCTTCCCCGTCACAGATATCTTTGGTCCAATGAGACCCTTTGTTTGGCTTCCCTGTTCATGATTCTAACTTCAGCATCTGTGGTTCTTAACTCTGAAGCTGTTTGTTGGGGCTGGGAGCCTGTAGGGAAGGTGTTTGTTGGGGTTGGGAGCCTGTGGGGAAGGTGTTTGTTGGGACTTGGAATTTATGGGGAAGGTGTTTGTTGGGACTGGGAGCCTGTGGGGAAGGTGTTTGTGCCGAAGGGCCTGTTTCCACACTGTAGGGAATCGAATCTAATCAGGACAACAACATAATGGAAGAGGCCATTATTGACCACAATAAATATTTAATGTGACTGCTATCCAGACCGCATCAGATGAACCTGGCACTGAACAAAAAAAAATGCAATTGAAGATCATAGGCCATGTACTGACTGCAAACACTCTTCACTCAGATGTTGTAAAAGGTGAGAGTTGTAGCAGTGATGAGCAGAAGGTGTAAAAGCAGTACAGCACTTTGTTGGATTCATCAATTACTCAGTAAAATTCTTGGCCAATTGTCATTGGAGTGTAAACTACTAGACCAACTCATAACCATGGACTTGGAAGGAAGTAGCAAACTTTTGAGTTCTCAAGTGAATACATAAGTCCAGAATTCGACATTCCCTCTGAGAAAATGTCAGAATGGGAATACAAACTGTTTGAAGGAAATCCTGAGCTTTCACGTGCATCACAAGTGTCATGTTATGTTCTCACATAATGTGCTGTAAAGGCTTCCCAAGGAGGGCATTCTTATGTCTGCATAAGGAACTCTGAGGTATGTCATCGTTTACAAACATATTTTGGGCAACCAACATTTTCATACATTGAGAGTTGAGTTGTGCCATTAAGACACTATGAATCCTTCCCAACTCTAACAAACACTCGGCTCCCTTACAATATTTTGCATAATAGTGTGTGAATCTGACAGCTCTAAAGCATTGATTTTTGTTGTTTATAATAGATTGCGTTTATAAAATGGATAATTCAGGTTCTGCATTTAAGTGCTTTGCAATTATTACAATTGCCCGGCTTACATGATAAGGAGATAATTATAATGAAGTGGTCACAACTGCTCAAGGCTTTAATGTTGAATTTGCATGTTGGACAATGGGTGATCTTCTGTTGATGTGCAAATTGAAGCCAGATAGATGGCGTTACTGAATTAGTAAGGAACAATTACTGCAATTGCCCGTAGACTGGTCTCCAATTCTAATGCATTTATGTCCTTCCTTTAATAAGAAGACTGTGTTTCAGTAGTAGTGTCTGTCCCCTGATCCAGAAGATGCACGTTTAAATCCCACCTGCTCCAGAGGTGTGAAATAACATATCTGGAGAGGTTGATTAGAAAAATAGGGTAAATTTTTTAAAACGGAGACCAAAACATACACAGAGATTTCCAGAAGTGTTGCATTATAACTGTTCATTAGTTATTGAAATGTGGTTGGAGCATTCTTGAATCTAACTGGCATAACCTGACATTCATTCAATATATTGGGAAAAGCAGACATTTCCTTATTGATAGTGGTACCTGCCAGTTTCCTTTTAACAAACACATTTTAGATAAGATTGACTCATTACCAATTCTATCACTGCAGTGGAAACAAAATATGCTTATTTAGCCTGTCAAATTTGTTCATAATTTTGAATACTGTACCTAATTAAGGTTACCTTTTATTCTTGTCTCCTCCAATAACGGATCAGTTCCTCTAATCTTGCCTTATATTTTAAATCCCCCATTCCTGGTATCATTCTAGTAAATCTTCTTTGCACTCTTTCCAAGGCTTTAACATGACCCTTCCTTCAATATTCTAAAAGAATAATCTTGCTGAGAGCATTCTAAGTAATTTTTGCACTAATACCCCTGTCAAAATTGTTTTATTTAATTCTTTCAAATCTAAGTTTGTCTAGGCTATTTTTGTAAGTTCCAAAACAACTGCATGGCATTCTTTTCTCTGAACATTCAACAATTCTTTAACTGCAAAACAAACTGGAGAGAGTAAAACACAGCAGCCACTCCCAAAACTTCCAAAATCACTCTGCACCTGACAAAATCAGTCAGAATCAGTTTTCCCTTTTTAAATCAATATTCTCTGTGGTTGGCTGGTGAACATCAGTACTCTCTTGGTTGGCCACCTCAACATCCAATTAGCTGCCAGTCCTGGGAATGGCAACACACTGTAGTGAATTGTCCACAGTTTCCTGAGAGTAGTAATTAAGTTGCATTATTTTTCAAGCTGGTCACCATCAGAAACATTTGCATTTGCTTTCTTTTACTCCAAAATTTATAGCTCTTTGTAGTTCAACTGGTTCCACCAAAGATAAAGGGGGAAAAAAAGAAAAATAGTCCACACCACCTCTTGTAAGACTGAAGGATAGAGGCCACCTTGACCAGAGCCCACAGTTCAATGAGTTTGCTCAGCATTGCTTTCCAAGTTGTTGTAATTTCACCAAGTTCCTGTTCCCTTCCACCTCTATTTTAAAGCTGTTTTGGAATAATTTTTGTATCTTCCCATGAAGGCAGAAGTAAAATATTTGTTCATTTCATCTGATATTTCCTTATTATCCCCTTTCTCAATGTCTAGAGGGTCAATGCTCATTTTACTTAATGTTTTCTTTTTTAAATACTTGAAGAAACTCGTGTTATTACCTTTCTTGTCAACTTCCTCTTGTACTCTAAATTTGTTCTCCTGGTTAATCTTTTAGTCATTGTCAGTCATTCTTTGCATTCTGTCCAATTACCTTTGCACAACGATATGTTTTTTCTCTAAGGATGTTTTCATTAACTTGTTTGGTTAACCACTGTTGGTGGATCCTCACCTTAGAATTTTTCTTTAAATACTCATTCTGAGTATTGTGTAATATACCCTTACCTATCTGCTACTGCTTCTCCATTGATCTATTCCCTATTCTAGGAGGCATATACATTTCAGTTAATTCTGTTTTCATGTCCACACAATGGCCCTTTTTAACATTTAAATACTTATGAGAAACCCATGCTTCTCCATTTCGATATATATGTAAAATTCAGCCATGCTGTGGTTCTACAACCTCAGAGAGTATTTACCCTGAGATCACGAATTAATCCTTTCTCATTACATAATGTCAAGTTTAATGCAACCTGCTTTTGGGTTGGTTCCAGAATTCTCAGACTGCATGAGCTTGACCTGCAGGATTTATTGTGGCCAAACCCTCAGATTGCAAGGACACAGCTCCTCAGATTTTGGTAGCATCAAATGTCTGACTGACCATTACCTAGCCTGAAAGCAAGCCCCTTGATTGACAGTAGCATTGAACCCTGGCTGCTTGGAGACCCTCTTCACTCCATTAAAGACTGCTCCCCTTTGGCTTTCACACATCACCATTCACTTGAAACACATCTAGTGTATTATGAAAAGAAGAAGTCCATAGTGTATGGGATAACATAAGAGCACAAATACAAGGTTGGCTGTATTGCTGAAAGCATGGAGAAGTGGATCTCTTTCTGATTGGAAGCATATGACCAGTGGAGTGCCACATGAATCTATGCTGGACCCTCATCTCTCTACAATTTACATCAATAGTTTTGATGAGGGGAACAAAGGAGTAGTAGTAAATTGGTGCAATGTAGGTCTGACATTGATATAGCACAGTACAGAGCAGCATGGCCACCTCCTTTACTGTGCAATGCTTCCCACTATGACAAGCTGCAATTGAAAAGCCACTAACATCCTGATGTTGCCATTTTAAACTTGAGGGGAACATTGCGAAGGCTTTTCTCAATATCAAAAACCTGAGTTTTTCATTCTCATTGTATTTTTCCCATTTCTTAGCATTGCTCACATCTCTCCACCAAGGGGAAAATTCCATCCTACACACACAACTTACTGCAGAGACTGGCAAGAATAACAAACTGTTAATGCATGCAAGGGTTATATGTATGTTGGGCAACTTGGGTAAGTCAAAATGTACATGATAACATGATACTGCAAGCAGGTTCTTTTTAGCATAAGCGGGGGATGTTTGGAATAGAAATATGATCTTTACCAATGTGTTTCTTCGATTGCCGTGAGCATTGCGATATTTACCCTGCAGCGCTGACTGGGGGCTGCCATCTTATAGTCTTTTTCAATAGAATCTCGGGACAGGACAGACGTTGTCTGGTGAGCACATGTCAGACTTCAATTCATGAAATGACACAGCCCATATGGTGCCAATCACAAGACACAAAGAATATTCATAACTTTTCAAAAATGGACACTTTGCAGGTAAGATGATCGATGTTGTTATTTAATTGTAGATGTAAGCTGCCAAAGGTTTAGGGATAGCTCTCATAAGTTATACTGTGCTGGTGTCGAAGTATTTGCAGTTCCTTCATGCACACTGCCCCTCCCCCGAAAACATTCTTGATTTTTTTTGAGTTTCAGTGCTCATGTTATAGAGTCATAGAGTCATAGAGATGTACAGCACAGAAACAGACCCTCTGCTCCAACTCATCCATGATAACCTGATATCCTAACCTAATCTAGTCCCATTTGTCAGCACTTGGCCCATATTCCTCTAAACCTTTCCTATTCATATACCATCCAGATGCCTTTTAAATGTTGCAATTGTACCTGCTTCTCCTACTTCCTCTGGCAGCTCATTCCATACATGCACTACCCTCTGTGTGAAAACGTTGCCCCTTAGATCCTTTTTAAATTTTTCCCCTCTCAAGTTAAAGCTATGCCCTCTAGTTTTGGACTCCCCCACCCCAGGGAAAAGACCTTGTCTAATTACCCTATCCATGCCCCTCATGATTTTATAAATCTCTATAAGGCCAACTCTCAGCCTCTGATGCTCCTGAGAAAACAGCTCCAGCCTATTTAGCCTCTCCCTGGAACTCAAATCCTCCAGTCCTGGCAACATCCTTGTAAATCTTTTCTGAATCATTTCAAGTTTCACAACATCCTTCCTAAAGCAGGGAAACCAGAATTGCATACAGTATTCCAAAAGTGGCCTAAACAATGTCCTGTATAGCCGCAACATGACCTCCCAACCCCTGTACTCAATACTCTGACCTGTAAAGAAAAGCATACCAAACACCTTCTTCACTACACTATCCACCTATCACTTCACTTTCAAGGAACAATGAACCTGCACTCCAAAGTCTCTTTGTTCAGCAACACTCCCTAGGACCTTACTCTTAAGTGTATAAGTCCTGCTCTTCCTTGCCTTTCCAAAATGCAGCACCTCACATTTATCTAAATTAAACTCCATCTGTCACTCCTCAGCCCATTGGCCCATCTGGTTAAGATCCCATTGTATGGTGAGGTAACCTTCTTCGCTGTACACTGCACCTCCAATTTTGGTGTTATCTGCAAACTTACCAGCAATACCTTCTATGTTCACATCCAAATCATTTGCATAAATGACGAAAAGCAGTGGGCCCAGCAATGATCCTTGTAGCATACCACTGGTCACAGGCCTCCAGTCTGGAAGTCTACCCTCTTCCAACACTCTCTGATTTCTACCTTTGTGACAGTTCTGTATTTAAATGGCTAGTTCTCCCTGTGTTCCATGAGATCTAACCTTGCTATCCAGTTTACCATGAGGAACTTTGTTGAACGCCTTACTGAAGTCCATATAGATCACATCTACTTCTCTGTCTCCATCAATCCTCTTTGTTACTTCTTCAAAAAACTCAATCAGTTTTATGAGACATGATTTCCCACGCACAAAGCCATGTTGACCTTCCCTAATCAGTCCTTGCATTTCCAAGTACATGTAAATCCTGTCCTTCAGGATTCCCTCCAACAACATGCCCACCACCAATGTCAGGCTCACCAGTCTATTGTTTCCTGGCTTTTCTTAATCACATTCTTAAATAGTGGAACCACGTTAGCCAACCTCCAGTTTTCTGGCACCTACAAATAGCTTAGCAGGGGACACAGCAGTCACTTCCTTAGCCTCCCACAAAGTTCTAGGGTACACCTGATCAGGTCCTGGGAATTTATCCACCTTTATATGTTTTAAGATATCCAGCACCACTTTCTCTGTATTATAGACATTTTTCAAGATGTCACCATCTATTGCCCCACATTCTGTACCTCCCACGTCCTTCTCCACCATAAACACTGATGCAAAAAACTCATTTAGTATCTCCCCAATCTCCTGTAGTTCCACACGTAGGCTGCCTTTCTGATCTTTGAATGGGCCCTATTGTCTCCCTAGTTACTCTTTTGTCCTTAATGTATTTATAAAAACTCTTTAGGTTCTCATTATCCCTATTTGCCAAAGCTCTCTCATGTCCCCTTTTTGCCCTCCTGATTTCCCTCTTAAGTATACTTCTACTGCTTTTACACTTATGTAAAGATTCACTCGATCCCTCCTGTCTTGTTCTACAGATCTGTTCACTAAAGGAATTTTTCAGCTATTTCCGCCCTGAGGTCAATGATGCAAACCTTATTCTAATGACTATTGCAGATGCTAATACAATAATATTGCCCCCTCCCCCACAACCATTAGACTTTTTTGTTTACAGAATTTAAAAAAGCCATTGTCAAATCCATAAGATCAAAATATAGAGTCGTGCACCCCCGTAGATCTGGTAAACACAGTATCAAAAATGGTGATTGAGGAACATACGCTTCATCAGGTTTTAAAGGATTGTTTTGTTGTTTTTCCCACTGGATTTGACCAGATGTTAACCTATCATCATTATTTACGTTGGATTCACCCTTCACATGCACTTGCAGCGATTCTCCTGAATTGTCTTCAAAAACAGGATGTTTCCACAATACTACAGGCTGTTCACTTTAGGACTGAATTCCTAGCTGATTTATGAGAGCTGTCCCAATATCGAAACCCTTTTCATTCAAATCAAAACAGCTTTCTACAATGTCATAGATGTGGACTGATACTTGATATTTGCTAAGGTTTTGCAGTTGTTTTGACATCTTTAAAACGTGTCTCAATCTTTTAACACCTTGGTGTAAAAGACAGTATGGAGCAATATTTGGTGGAAGGCATTCAAGTACTGGAAGAAATGTTTGGTGTCCACTATAAATTGCTGGTAGTGCATTTTCCAATAAGACGAAACTTCTGTTACAACGAATATTTTTATAACACAATGCTTTTTTTCTCTAAAAATTGTAGGTGATATGCTAGTAAGTCTTTTGTTTTTGATACCTATTCTAAATGTCAGAATAGCATAGCTCAGACCAGATTGCCTTGCCACTCAAAGTCAAATAAATGCCAACATTCATTGCTCAGGTTTAAATGAAAAATGGGGAATTTATCAAGTTACCAGAGGGCAGCCCATCCATCCACAGTTCACCCAGACTGAATGCCTACAGAATGAATTGGAGGGTGAAGCAGTGCAGATTTAACTTTGATTCTGACAGTTTACTTTTGAATCAAATTACCTTTCTACATATTACAAAGGCCGCAAAGAACTATCAGCTTGGATATAGCACATTTCAGATTGGCTTCAGCATGTTCTGTGATGTAACATATAGATCTTTCACCATTATCTGTCTCTCATTCGTTTTGAAGCCTCATTACATTTGGTATGATAATATTGCAAATTGTTTTGCCTTGTGCTACGGCACTGGACTATCATCAAATAAAATCCTGGCGAGGATACATTATTAAAGCAAGCAGTGCACAAATACTCACTTCACTAATGGAGAAACTTAAAAATAATTTGTACTGGGGTTGTACTACAGTCTACAAACTTTAATGTACAATCAATTTCACACATATAAAGCAACTGCTATAAGCCACATGTTAAGTTGGTAGTTAGGAAGACAAGTGCAGTGTTAGCATTCATTTCAAGAGGGCCAGAATACAAGAGCAAGGATGTACTGCTGAGAGTGTATAAGGCTCTGGTCAGCTCACATTTGAAAAATTGTAAGCAATTTTGGTCCCCATATCTAAGGAAGGATGTGCTGGCCTAGAGGTGGGGGTTGGGGAGTGGGGGGAGGTGGTGGGGGGATGGTGGGTCCAGAGGAGGTTCACAAGAATGATCCAGGGATAAAGGCTTGTGATATGAAGAGCTGTTGAAGATTCTGGGTCTGTAGTCAATGGAGTTTTGAAGGATGAACATGGATCTCATTGAAACTTATAGAACACTGAGGAGGCCTGGATAGAGTAGAAATGAAGATGTTTTTACGAGTAGGACTAGGACCTGAGGGCACAGCCTCACAATGAAGGGATTACTTTTTAGAGCTGAGATACATATAACATAGAACATAGAACATAGACCAGTACAGCACAGTATAGGCCCTTCAGCCCTAGATGTTGTGCTGACCTTTTATCCTACTCTAAGATCAGATTAACCGACATACCCTTCATTGTACTATCTTCCATGTGCCTATCCAAGAGTCCCTTAAATGTCCCTAATGTATCTGAATCTCCTACCACTGTTGGCAGTGCATTCCACACACCCACCGCTTTCTTAGTAAAGAACCTACCTCTGACATCTTCCTAAACTTTCCCCCCAATTACTTTAAAATTATGCCCCCTCATGATAGACATTTCTGCCATGGGAAAAAAGTTTCTGGCTATCCACTCTATCCAGGTCTCTCAACATCTTGTGCAACTCTATCAAATCACCTTCTTTGCTCTAATGAGTAAAATCCTAGCATCCTCAACCATTCTTCATAAGAAATGCCCTCCATTCCAGGCAGCATCCTGGCAAATTTCCTCTGCACCCTCTCTAAATCTTCCACATTTTTCCTATAGTGAGTTGATCAGAACTGAACGCCATATTTTAAGTGTGGTCTAACCAGGATTCTATAGAGCTGCAGCATAACCTCGCGGCGCTTAAACTTGATCCCGATACTAAAGAAAGCCAACACACCATGCACCTTCTCAACAACCCATTCAACCTGGGTGGCAACTTTAGGGGATCTATGGACTTTTGTGAGGAACAAGAGGATGCCAGAGTGAGGGAAGGGCCGATCAGGGATACGAGAGGGACCTTTCATCTGAAGTCAGAGTATGTGGGGGAGGTCTTTAATGAATACTTTGCTTCAGTGAGATGAGGTAGAATTTCCTCAGCCAATTGATGGTGATTCTGTGGAATTCATTGCCACAGACAACTGTAGAGGCCAAGTATCTAAGACAGAGATAGGTACATTCTTGGTTAATAGAGGAACAAGGGTTACAGGGAGAAGGCAAGAATTGGGGTTGAGGAATGTAACAGCTCTGATTGGATGGTGGAGCAGACTTGAATGGCCAAATTCTGCTCCTATATCTTATGGTCTTATCCCAGATCTTAAATGACTTTTTACACTGACAAAAATCTGGATGTGGGCTGATCTTCTCATCTCCCACTTAAGACTGCTGAAAACAGTTCAACACTTTCAGGATCAATGCTGTGCAATTTTCTTTTTTATTATAGTCATATAGTGGTCTATCATCTATATGTATTACTGACAAGACTGGCAATAAGTAGTCATCCATCACAGTCTAACACACTGAACAGAATTTCATTACATCTGGTCTATTTCTTGCATAAATATTTTGATAGATGCGATTCTCAGACACAAAAATAAACCATGTTGAAAATACAAGATTATGTGAACAGTAGTTAAAGGACATATTCTACAAATGCAAAGTAATAAACCACTTAATAACATTAATCGCGTTCCACTGGCAGAACTTTGAAGAGCCTGAAGAAGTTTGAAAATGTTCAGACAAAGAAAAGCATTCAGAGCATAATTTTCAACTGATAGATGTTTGTATTAAATAGAAGATAGTCTCATCTTGTCTTGGCTTTGAGATTGGAGGCAGCAATGTAAAATAGATTTGTAAAGACAAAAGGCAACAAACATGTTAAAAATTTAAGTGCTTGTTCTTGTAAGTAAGGGTGGAACATCTAAGGTGTTATTCGTATTGAATTAGAAATGTTAGAAAACAGCCTGCCCAATGTTTCAAACCTTCAAAATGAACTTTCTGTCTGTGAGGAGTGCTGACTGATAGCCAAAGGAATCTCAGAGGGATGCAAGTTGGCAGTTGAATTATGTTTTCCAATATATTATTCGATATACTGGTAAGAATACTTCAATGAAATTTATGACACATTTTGCTCATGAACATGTGACAAACATATATGATTTTTAAAGTTTTTAAATTGATAATGATGTTTTCTTCAGAAATACCAATAGTTCACGTGCCTAATAATCTGAAACAGTTAATAATTTGTAATTAAAGGGCACATTTAAATGATAAAAAGTAATGACACAGAAGACAAAAGCAAACTAAAACCAAAAGGGAAAATGCTGGAAAATCTCAGCAGGTCTGGCAGCATCTGTAAGGAGAGAAAAGAGCTGACATTTCGAGTTGCCCGAGGCTGGAATCAATCCCACCACTGAGATATTCAAACGCTCGGCATTTGAAATAATAGAATTCCTTCCTGAAATACCTGAGCAATAAGGTTGCCTGTTGAGAAATTGTTTCTCCCCCAATCTCTCTTTTCAAACAACTTGTTCTTTTTGACAGGGCTGATTACATTTTCCAAACTATGCTCAATTCTCCAAGGTAGCCCTTCAAGGTCATCCTTGTGTGGAAACAACTTCTTTGAGCACAAGAATTTAAACAACCAAAATGTACTTTACCATCCGGCACATAATGCCCTGTACACTATTCGAAATGTAACTGTATGTACGAAACTCCCATAAACAGGTGTCTCTGTATAGCAGAATTAATCTAAGAGTTAATGTATGATTCTTCATGTTCTCTTTAATAATGTTGCTGTTGGTGGATGGTGTCCCTCATTCTGTTTATGTGGGGATTAGTTGTGCAAAGTTAATATGGGCTGCAGTGTGGAAGAAGAGAAAAGCAACACAGGCATTCTGTGCTGATTCATATCAGCATTTCCTAACTTGATATGATGGTGGTTGTTGATGGATGTATGCACATGTAACTCCATTTACTGAAATGGTGTCCTGTACATTTTATCTGAAGTATGCTTGCTTACCTTTGTAGCTGAGGCACCTCAAAAATATGTGTCTTTTTATTGTCCTGCCTTATGGCTGAAATCAATTTCTCAATGAAAATCCCGAAGCTGTACTCATCATTCTAGGAAGTTAGAGTTTGAATTCATCCTATTAGCTTTCTGTTCGGCCAGAGTGCTGAAATTGCTATTTTCAGTGCCACAAGCGCCATCCTATTTAACTGTGGGAAAGGCAAATGTTCTTCCATTTTCCCAATGTATCATTGGTACGGTTGATACCCCAATTTCCTCCAATATCCTTTCACCATCATTAGTCTGGGTGGGGTTGCATTCGTTTGGTTCCCTTATTGTCATAACCAGAGAATTGCCTGCGATGGATTCCCTTCCTGATCTTAAACCATGTGGTGCTCCCAGGGATATATCCATGGTGCCTTCCTATTTCTCAGATACATGCTACAATGACAGTGTATGAAAATGCATCAGATTTCACATATTGGCCATCTCAGCTTTATTTCTCCACCATCTTTCTCAAACACCCAGTGTCTTTAAGTTATAAGGTTCCAAAAGCTGAATGAAAATAAATGACCACCCCATAACTATTGGGAAGAACAATTGTACATTTAAATATTGTATAAGATATTATAAATTTAATTAACATATTTATGTGTACAGGGGGTCCCTGATTTACAAACATCTGACTTACGAATACCTGTATTTACTAATTCAATCTCATATAGATGTGTATTAATATTAATTTTAAAGATCCGACAAGCTGACATTTCCTCATGCTTATGAAGGGCTACTTTATAGTGCTCCAACTTGCAAACAAATCAACTTGCAAACTGACTCAAGAATGGAATCTGATTGCAACCCAAGGGCTGCATGTATTTATATTGCTGAAAACATTTTCAAACATGTTCACCAGAACAAATGCAAGAGTGTCAAGTTTTGAATGATCACAACAATGTATACTAGAGGAGAAAGAGTTGCTGATTGATTTGCAAGTTGACCCTGATTGACCAAGTCAATCCCATGAAAAAAGCAATGAATAAGTATATGATTCCCATGTTCCAGGGAAACTCCAAAGCAGTTTGCACACAGAGAATGGATCCTTGCATATGTCATCTCACACAAGAGCAATATGAGCTACATTATGAGCTTAAGTGATTAGTTGTTAGTATAGCTATTTGCACACTTAAGGTTGTTCAGCAAGTCATGCACAAATGCAGAATCATATTTAACAGGAGATGATTTGTTCTGGATTTCACAGTATGGAAAGGTTGATTACAGACTGTACTTAGCCTATTATGACAGACCAAAGGCACATGCGGCTTGATATCATCTGCCAATCATTGTTATAGATAGCCTATGCACCTGGTCTCACACTGGAACTAAAATTCATATACAATGTTGATCAATGGTATGGGTAGACAGAACATTACTTTGGCAGTTGGCAGTACCCTGTTAGTAGAAAATACTATTTACAAATCCACTGCAGAGTAGCATTGGAAAATGGCTTGCTTTACCTGTTCAAATATTTGAGAAACTGGGCTGATACTTGTGGTGGCAGCTTGAGGTATTGTAAATTACTAGTAATGTGAGATGATACCGTGATTTTGAAGACTTTTGAGAGTTGTGTATTCTCTTAACTAATCAGATTAAAGAATAGTCAAATGACATGGTCTCAACAAAGAATTGCAATTACAATGGATTAATTGAATATTAAATTAAGTGCAGTCAAAGAAATAAAGAGAGCGAGAGAACGGGTAAATCATGAAAGAGTGGGAAAAAAGAGATAAGAAAACAAAAGTACAGCTATTCATTTTCTTTTTAAGTCTCCAAAAACGACTAGCTAAAGAAATTAGACTACGATTCTTATACAATTTTTGCGATCAGAGAGGAGGACTGGCAATTTTAAAACATGTGTTGTTGAAAGGTACTTAGATATGAAGTAACTTTAACTGCTGTGAAATTTTAACTTATAACTATAGTGCATGTAAAGGTGCTGAAAGCCATTCATTGCAGTTAACTAGTTAGCCTGAGCGTGAGATTTTTTTTTAATGAAGGCAATAACAAAGTGCATTTCTGGTCACCACACTTTAGGAAGGACGTGTACAGAGAAGATCCATCAGGATGTTTTTTGGGATGATGTATTTCAGTATGAAGAGAGGTGGTTTCTTGTCAATTTCTGCATTTTCCTGTGTACCTACTCATCTGAATTTGCTCTGTCATTTACAGTTAAATGAGGGCAAGTGCTTTTAGCTTTGCTGTTAGTCTGAGAACACATTTTGTGCCATTGCTCTGATATCAAAGACAGAGCTTGTGCTCTTCATATTGGATGAGCCAGAAATCCCAGCAGAGCGTTTTTTTCCATCATTTTTCTGTTAATGGAATTCAGGTTATTAAAAATCCAGCTCATGTTGAAAAAGGAAATGAATCATTCTGTCAAGTATAAATTTATCTTTAGCAATAAGTTTGAGGTTTCTCCTGTAGACTCAACTGCTGTCAACAGCAAAGATCAACAGTGCAAACCTTCATGAATGTCATTAGTTGAAAGTTGAAATATAGCTTTGTTCAGAAAATGTTGCTGTTAGCCAAATTTTTATAGGAAGTATTTTCACCATTATTTTTCAATTTGGCATTCAGGTCTTCATTTCTTTTAAAACTGCCTGTCCAATTATTTGTTGCGAATTAGTTGTACTCAGTTGGGCGACATGAGAAACAATTCAATTGTCATTGATGAAATGCTGACGATACTTCAGGAAAGAGTGGGACGAACGCAATATGAAGATCCATGCCCTCGCCTTTCCTGAAAAGGAACTGTTCTCCGATCCCTTAGAGTCTCTCTTAAAAGAAAATAATCATCTCCGCTGGTCAGCAACACCCTTTTCACACGTTGCTCAAACATTGTTCCATGTTGTCATTTTATTTCTTGTGGAAACATCGATTCATTTCCAACTGAACAATTTACTCTCCTGTGGAAGAAGTCATCTTTGCAACAGGAGATTTAATACATTGGTAACTTAATGAGCAATCTGTCCTTTGATAATCCTACTAACAGGCTGACCAAAACCTCTTCTTGGTAACATGAGTTTAGGCCCAGAAGATTGCTATTTTAATTAATTGTAGTATTTAGAATCATAGAATCATACAGAATAGTATAGAAGAGGCTCTGCAGCTCATTATGTTTGTATTGACAAATCTACTCCAAATCTACATCAGTCCCACTTTCAAGCACTTGGCCCATAACCTTGATTTTTATGACATTTCAAGTGATCATCCAAGCGCTTTTTAAAGATTGTGAGGTTTCCAACCTGTAGTGATTGGGACCAACTTGACCCCATTGACTACAAGGTCATTGATTGGGGTTGTTAACTAGGGCTAATCAGGAAAGCCTTGGCTGACCAATATTACCAGGAGATTAGAATCTCCTCAGTTGAGGATTGACTCTGAGCTGACTGGCCACAACCAGTGTACTGCGCACTAGTAAATAAAGGGTGAGTTGGTGATGGGACCCACCTTCTGTGCAGTTAATTCATAACCTCAACTGTGCTCCCAAGTAGTGCACTCCAGATTCCCACCACTTCCACCTCAAAATATTTTTCCTCAAATACCCTCCAAATGTCCCTCCTTTCACCTTAAAGTTATGCCCCTTGTTATTCACCCTTCAGCTAAGGGAAACAGCTGTTTCCTATCCGACCTGTTTATGCAGCTCATTTCAACATATATATCTCACTCAGGTCCTCCCCTGCCAATGTCTGTACTGAAGAAAACAACCCAAGCTTATCCAGCTTCTCTTCATAGCTGAAATGCTCCATTCCAGGCAACATTCTGATAAGTCTCCTATGCACCCCCTCCAGTGCAAATACATCCATCCTACAGTGTGGTGACCAGAAATGCACATAGTACTATAGCTGTGGCCTAATCAAAACTCCAATCTAACTCCTCTGCTCTTTTAATCTGTGCCATGACTGATAGAGGCAAGTGTCCTATATGCCTTCTTAACCTCTCTATTTACTTGTCCTGCTGCCTTCAGGGGTCCGTGGATAAGGATATCAAGATCCCTCTGACCTTCCTAATGCCCTGCTATTCATTCAGTGCTCCCACAGGGTAGATAGGATAGTGAAGAAGGCGTTTGGTATGCTTCCCTTTATTGGTCAGAGTATTGAGTACAGGAGTTGGGAGGTCATGTTGTGGCTGTACAGGTCATTGGTTAGGACACTGGTGGAATAATGTGTGAAATTCTGGCCTCCTTCCTATCAAAAAGATGTTGTGAAACTTGAAAGGGTTCAGAAAAGATTTACAAAGCTGTTGCCAGGTTTGGAGAGTTTGAGCTATTGGGAGGGGCTGAATTGGCTGGGGCTGTTTTCTCTGGAATGTCAGGGGCTCAGGGGTGACCTGATAGAGGTTTATAAAATCATTAGGGGTGGGGATAGGGTAAATAGACAAAGTATTTTCCCTGGTGTAGGGGAGTCCAGAACTAGAGGGCATAGGTTTAGGGTGAAAGGGGAAAGATATAAAAGAGACCTAAGGGGCAACTTTTTAACACAGAGGGTGGTATGTGTATGGAATGAGCTGCCAGAGAAAGTGGTGGAGACTAGTACAATTGAAATACTTAAAAGACATTTGGATGGGTATATGAATAGAAAGGGTTTGGAGGGATATGGGCCAGGTGCTGGCAGGTGGGACTAGATTGGGTTGGGATATTTGGTCAGTATGGACGGGTTGGACCAAAGGGTCTGTTTCCATGCTGTATACCGCTATGACTCTATGACTCTAAAGTACATCACCTCAAAATTCTATCTGCCTCTGATCTGCTCATCTGATCAATCCATCTATATCCCCGGTAACATAAGTCTTTCCTCCTCACTTTCAACCATCCAGTCAATCTTTGTGTCATCCACAAACTCACTTATCACAGTAACCCCCTTCTCCTGCCCAACCCAGCTCCCTTCTCTATAGTTTATGTATATCACAAATAAGAAGGGACCCAACACTGATCCCTATGAAACACTACTCGGCATCAGCCTCCAATCACACTTAGCCTTCTACCACCACTCTCTGAATCCTGTCATCAAGTCAATTTTAGATCCAATTTGCCAAGTTACCCTTTATCCCACGTGTTTTTACCTTCTTTATCAGTCTCCCATGTGAAACCTTGTTAAAGGTTTTGCTGAAAGCTATATAAACTACATCAATTGCTCTACCCTAATCCAAATACTCAGCTACCTCCTTGAAAAATTCAATCAAATTTGTTACGCATGACCTCTCTCTGACAAAGCCATGCTGACTACCCCGATTAAACATTGCCTCTCAAAGTAGAAATTAATTCACTCCTTCAGAATGGTTTCCAATAGTTACGCTACCACTGATGTGAGACTCATTGGTCTGTAATTCCCTGGTCTATCTCTAGCAGCGTTCCTGAAAAGTGGAACCACATTAGCTGTCCTCTAGTCCTCTGCCACCTCTGCTGTGGCCAGAGGGGAATCCAAACTTTGGGTCAGAGTCCCTGGAATTTTCTCTCCCATCTTCCGAAGCATTTGAATGTTATTAGGGATTCCTTCTGAATTGTCTTTTAGATTAGATTACTTACAGTGTGGAAACAGGCCCTTCGACCCAACAAGTCCACACCGCCCCGCCGAAGCGTAACCCACCCATACCCATTAGGACTGTGACCTAATGCTATCTGTTCTCAAAGGACCTCTGCAAGAAGGTAACAGTGGCTGACTAACATAGTTACAATAAAATGAGAATTCCTCATAAACAGCTTCAAACAAATAAATAACGGCAACAACTTGCATTTATATATCATCTAAAACGTAGTAAAAGAAAAGAGGCTCTTCTCAGGAGCATCAGCAAGCAGAATTTGACACTGAACCACCAAAGGTGATGTGGGGCTAATAAAATAAGTTGTGGGAAGCATCTTAAAGGAAAAAAAGACAAGTTCAAAGGGAGAGAGACTTAATGAGGTAATCCCCAAACTTAGAGGCTTGGTAGCTATAGCTACTGTTATCAAGCTATCAAAAGTGTAACAAATAGATTAAGGTTTGCTCAAGTGGCTACTTTAATGGGCGGCACGATGGCACAGTGGCACAGTGGTTAGCACTGCTGCCTCACAGCGCCGGAGACCCGGGTTCAATTCCCGCCTCAGGCGACTGACTGTGTGGAGTTTGCACGTTCTCCCCGTGTCTGCGTGGGTTTCCTCCCACAGTCCAAAGATGTGCAGGTCAGGTGAATTGGCCATGCTAAATTGCCCGTAGTGTTAGGTAAGGGGTAGATGTAGATGTAGATGTAGGGGTATGGGTGGGTTACGCTTCGGCGGGGCGGTGTGGACTTGTTGGGCCGAAGGGCCTGTTTCCACACTGTAAGTAATCTAATCTAATCATTTAACTTCCCTAAGAAACAAACATCTTTGGGCACATTAATGAAGCTTCCAAACTTTTGAGGGTTTGATAGATTGAATTATTTGAATGGCACAAAATTGCCATTCTTGCTGTTGTTGAAAGTTTATTTCACACAAATTCAAAGCCTGTTTTACTTTTTAAATCTTTGTTGTCAGTGAAAATTGCTATGCTTGCTACCATACTTGAATAAGATTTGTTTATGCCCATTGATACAAGACAAAATTAATTGACACTTTCATATCTCATAAATAAAAACCATACAATTCCTACAATGTGGAAAAAGGTCATTCAGCTGATTGAATATGCATTGACTCTCTGAAAAGCATTTCACTCGGAGCCAGACCCACTCCATCCCTGTAACCCTGCATTTCCTATCGTTAATCTACCTAGCCTACACATCTTTGGACTATGGGAGGAAACCAGAGCACCCAGCCGAAATCCACACAGACACGTGAAGAATGTGCAGTCTCCACACAGACAGTCATTAGTCTTTAAATGTCATTGAATCTCCTTTGTAAAATGCGTATGTATACAAAGGAAATGTTTTATCCTACTTCAATAAAACTCTTGATTTTTAATAATTGAACTACTTTAAAACATCACTTAATTTTGCCAACAGTATTTTTTACTTTCTGTTGGTAACAGAACAAACTGGCAGGACACCATAAACATAGAGATATTATTGACCACAGCTACTGGAGGGTAAAGTGCTCTGTGAGGCTCTTAGATCTTAAGCTATGCTGATTGACCACAACTTCATTGAGGATCTCACTGTAAGCACCTCTGTGATGTAAATGTGGGAAAGACATTGCTAAAATTAGCAACCTACTGTATGGAACTAAGTCATTCCTGCCAGTAGCTTCATAACAATTTTTGATTTGATTTGAATTATTATTGTCACATGTCTTGAGATACAGTGAAACATATTGCATTGTGTGCTAACCAGATAAATCATACCTTACATAAGTACATCAGGGTAACAGAACAGAATGCAGAATGATTGTGTTTTACAGATACAGAGAAAGTGCAGAGAAAAATCAATTCTAATATATGAGAGGCCCATTCATAAGTCTGCTAACAGTGGGGAAGAAGCTGCTCTTAAAACTGTTGGCATGTGTTTTCAAATGTTTGTATCTTCTGCCTGATGGAAGATGACTGGGTGGGGTCTTTGATTATGTTGGCTGCTTTCTCAAGGCAGCAGGAAGTGTAGACAGAATCTATGGGTGGACGGCCGGTTTGCATGATGGACAGGACTGTGTTCATGACTCTCTGTAGTTTCTTAAGATTCTGGGCAGAGCTGTTGCCATACCGAGCTGTGATGCATTCAGATAGGACATTTTCTATGGTGCATCTATAAAAATTGATAACAGTCATTGTGCACATGCCGAATTTCCTTTGCCTTCTGAAGAAGTAGAAGTGTTGTTATGCTTTCTTGATGATAGCATCAACGTGATGGACCAAGATAGATCATTGGTGATATTTGCCCCTAGGAACTTGAAGCTCTCGAGCACCTCCAGCCTGACACCATTGGTGGAGACAAGAGCGTGTCCTCCACCCCACTTCCTGAAGTTGATGATCAGCTCCTTCATTTTGCTGACATTGATGGACAGATTGTTATCTTTGCAACATACCACTAAGCTGGCTATCTCCTTCTTGTGGTTTGTTTAGTTGTTGTTTTTAGATCTGACCCACTAAACTGGTGTCATCAGTAAATTTGTAAATGGAGTTAGTGCTGAATTTGACAACATACTCGTGAATGTATAAGGATTATAGGAAGGGGCTGAGTATGCAGCCTTGTGGAGTACCGGTGTTGAGTATTATCATGGAGGAGGTGTTGTTACAAACCCTAACTGACTGTGGTTTGTGGGTCAGAAAGTCAGGGATCCAGTAGCAGAGGGGGAGCAAAGCCTAGGTCTTGGAGTTTGGAGATGAATTTTCTTGGAATTATAGTGTTGAAGATGGAGCTAAAATTAATAAATAGGTGTCCCAGTTATCCAAATGTTCCAGAGATGAGTGTAGGGTCAGGTTGATAGTGTCTGCTGTGGACCTATTGTTACAGTAGGCATGTTATAGCAGATCAAGCCAATCTGGGAGGCTGGAGTTGATGGGTGCTATTAAAGCAAGCTGGAAGGCTGGAGTTGATGGGTGCTATTAAGGTAAACTGGGAGACTAGTGTTGAGGTGTGCCAACAATTTTCTACTCCTAATACTGCAACTTGAACTATAACTGGACCTGCCATTTTCCAAATCTATCACTGCTTCGTAAAATTCGTAAAATTCCACTTTATACTGATCCTGAATGAAATAACTTTTAAGAGATGCCTCTTCCCCTTGATGAACCATCCCACTATGGTGTCCAACAACACAGTAAGCTTGTGTAAACCCAAGGACTGTGACCTAATGCTATCTGTTCTCAAAGGACATCTGCAAGAAGGTAACAGTGGCTGACTAACATAGTTACAATAAAATGAGAATTCCTCATAAACAGCTTCAAACAAATAAATAACAGCAACAACTTGCATTTATATATCATCTAAAACATAGTAAAAGAAAAGAGGCTCTTCTCAGGAGCATCAGCAAGCAGAATTTGACACTGAACCACCAAAGGTGATGTGGGGCCAATAAAATAAGTTGTGGGAAGCATCTTAAAGGAAAAAAAGACAAGTTCAAAGGGAGAGAGACTTAATGAGGTAATCCCCAAACTTAGAGGCTTGGTAGCTATAGCTACAGTTATCAAGCTATCAAAAGTGTAACAAATAGATTAAGGTTTGCTCAAGTGGCTACTTTTAGTGGAGTGCATTAACTTAGGAGCAAATTTCAGAAACAGAGAGGGACAACATTTGAGCAGGATTTGAAAACAAGGATTAGAATTTTAAAATTGAGATGTTGGGGAGATCTGTGTAGGTCTGTTAGACAGCTGGTCTTCCTAATACTAAATTTGAATACATGTTTGTTCATCAAGTGCAGAATGTAAGGTAAAAAGCCTGACAGTTTTGGAAAGGTGGGGAGGTTGAGGTGGTAGTGGTGAAGTTGAACTGGATAACATCTGCATGCACGTGGAAAGGGGTGATGAGAGAAAGGATTTGGTGCATGTATATGGGCAGCAGGCCTTTGGATGGCCTCAAAGTTATAGTTAAGGGATGATGGGGTACCATCACTGAGTCACAAGAGCCTCAGTCACAGATACTCTAATGCTCCTACTCTAGCAAGCAGCTCCAGCCTTCTTTTAGAGTGTGATGCCACTTAGTGCTCTGCAGGATTAGGACCCAGAAGTTACTCAGGTATTGTGTTCCTGATACCATTTTAGATATCTAGCTCAGAGTCATCCTTGCAAGAGAGCAACTATCTAGACTGGAGAATTATGAAGTTCTTGTTGTTCTTTTCTGTGAACTCTCGGTGATTTTATTTTGAAAGCTACAGCAGGGAGAATCCTTAGGCTGCTGTGCTTAGATTTCTCACTCTTGTGAACAAAGTATCACAGAAAATGAAAAGGTTTCAAAACCATCTTGGCTTTTAATGCATAAACATGATGCCTGTTGTTGAAACATACACATCATAGAAAATCATGTGCTAAAATACATCAAATAAGCATCATACCTCTGGTTCACAGGTTCAAGCATAATCGTTAGTTGATAACGTACAACAACATAAGATTACATTCCATATCTGTCTCACCACACCTGGAGGCTAACAAGTAGCAACTCTAATTAAACAGGGAAAAATGTTCCTTGGCTTTCAGTCAGATCAAATTTAATTGCCGCGCTGCTACAGAACAAAGGAAGCTCTCACACAAGCCCACGCCTTACAGTGACTAATAAATATCGTTACATAAACTAAAAACATTAAGCCCTGTTATCACCATACATAGGTCTGCATGAGTCCAAGAGAAAATAGTAACGAAGCTGACACAATTATTTTATAACTTCCCCAATATATTGAATTCCACATAGCAATGCTCCTTCGTTTGAAATGAGTATCTATACTTCAGCCCAGCAAAATAAGGTCAGCTTAGATTGAATAATGGGAAGAAAAATCTAAAAATAATTTCAGTCCACAGGGCACTGCAGTGATATGAAAGGAAACTTGTTTAAATTCAATGAGTTAAGTTAATTCATAAAATTTGAAAATACTTGTCAATTATGAAGTTGCCATTCATCAGTTGTACTGATGTAAAAGTATATTTTACCCTCCCATTCACCAAGAAATTGAGCATTAGTTACAGAAGAAATGTCCGGGAGATTCGAACTTAAACCTAAAGGTACAATATCTGAATGCAGAAAGCATTCCCCATTGACGGGATCAATTAATCAAAAATAGTGGGAGGGAATGAAACAAAAATAAACCTTTTGAGGTCACTTTGGTGACACAGGTTACAGCGCATTAATATAAAGGTTCACATTTATCTAAATTAGATTGGCTTTGCTTTAAATCCATTTGTTGGAGTCTTTGTGTAGCCAGAAATGTAAGGTGCCCTCATGATGCCTAATTTCATGTCCACACAGGATGTGGCATGGATTGATGTCTGTGTTGTGAGCATACAATAGTATTTGAAAACAAGATGAACAGCATTCTGTTGACACCATTGGTCTCCAGAAATGTCGATCTTTTCTTTAGCCTCTGTGCCCAAAATTAATGGTGTGAATGAAGTGGTCAGCAGTGCCTGTGGTGGAGAGGTGCTCAACCAACAGGCAGCCCGTGGTTTCTGAATATGAGTGATTAAGGGCCCACAAGTCCTGTGTCCCATCTGCTGCATAGCCCATTGTGTAAAACAGTTTTGATTTCCAGCACAGTGGAAGGGAAAGCTGAACTCTGTTTGGCCAGTGGATTTCAGCCTCCCCCTGTGTGTGTGTCAGTGAGGCCCTGAACATCCCCTTCCTGGTTGCACTTCCTGTAAATCTCATCAGCTTCACACCTCCATGGGACCCATGTCAGCCTGCATCTGCTCACCTTCTCCTTGTAATCCTTAGCAAATGAAGTGACCGTATGTTGTCTCCTTCCACAGGGGGTGGGGTGTGCCTGACAGTGGATGAACTCCCTTCTGCTTTAACTTCCCTCCCCTTCACAATTGTCAACCTCCCATCCATCATGACTCGGTTCCTGAGTCTCCGAACCTGGGAGACAGCACCCTTTGCCTTGTTCTCCACCATCCCCCTTCCACCTTAGCTTCTCTGGATGGATACAACGGACTACAGTGACCCACCCTACCACATGACCTGACTGGACAGCCCCAGATGGTAAGTGCCCAGACTCTTGCCACCTGATCATTGTAACCCACCAACCCTCTCAGACTAGTTGTTATGGAGTCACATTTCAGACTGCAGATGCACAGTTATCCTGACTGTGCCAATTCCCTGGGGGTGGCACATGAGGCTGCCCTTGATGTGCTGTGCCTGGACCCCCTGATTGACTAGTACATCTGTGAACTTTGGTGAGGATGATTCTCCTAAGACTTTTAGATATGGCTGCTTGCTTGCTTCACATGCAGTGTCTTTGTCACATAAGCTGCTGGCACATAATGCAGGTATGTAGCATACTGCCGTACAGCAAGATGTATGCTCCTTTGACTGAGTGATGCTAACCAACAAGGCACGCTGCCAGGTTGTGTGACTGTGTTAATTGGCATGACAAGGCAGGGCATGGATGCTGCAAGCATGTTGCCCAGAGATGTAGCCTTGTCATATCCATGAGCTGGGTGCTTGTCCTTTTGCACAAAGTACTCCTGCCGCAACATTTCACTGTTAGGTGCCAATGGCCCATGCAATGCAGGTATGTGCTTCCAAAGCATCCTACAAGTGTTTGGGAAGGATGGCGAAGAGTTGGCAAACATCAGTTGCCAACCACCGTGGATGAGGTATGTGTACAGCTGGTACTCATGGACTGTGCCCTGAGATACTGTTTGGTGCTGAGCAACATGGAGGCTGATCACAGCTAGGGGACAGCTGAAATCACCAAGTGCCCATTCTGACCTCCTTGAGAGAAATCTCAATGTCTGGCTTGTTCACTATGTTGGGAAGTTGCATATTAATGAGATGGGATTGCAGTTAATAATTAATAATCATCCTTCATTTGCAATTTGCTGCTGCATAGCAAGAACTTTGCCCAGACTCCTCACTCTCTTGTACTCTCTGGTTCTTTCATGTTGCACTTGAAAAGACCATCTGTATGTATTCAGTGCAGCTCCTCCATACCAAGTATGATTTTCAGAGATCTTCTTTTGGGATTATTTGCTTGATCTGCATAGTAGAATTGCTTATGTTGTGTAAATAGCTGTCACTTAGTGAAGAGACCACTTGATGTCCAATGGATCATGGAATGATTGCTTTCCATTTATTGTTGAAGACTTTTTTTATTGAAGTGCTTGATTGTTCCTTTCTTTTACAAGATCTGCTGATCTGTCTGTATATTTTTCCTTTGTTTACCCCTACACTTCTTTATTTTTCATTATTATAGTTAAGTGTTGATGACTGTGCTTTTGAGAAAAAAAAAATGCCTGTACCAGTAGGTGTCAGCCAGCAGAGGGAGTTCACCAAATATGAAATCATGATGTCATCACAGGCTTTGGGATTGAATTGAAGAAACAAAATGGCAGCACTGGCCACTCAATCTCTGTAAGAAGGTAAACTTCTTCAGTTCAGAATAAAAACACTTTTTAGTGCTTAAAATACTGTTTTTCTGTTTGAAACAGGAGGGCTGTATATTTAAAGTGATAGTAGTCTTTGATTTATAGTTTTAAATTTCCAAGAAACCTCTTGATTGCTAATATTATTTTTATGTGGGAAACATTTATCTTGTAACACCTCATTGCAAAAAAAAAGGAAAGGGTACCATCAAAGGCATTTTTCATTATTATTTCATCCTATCATCATCCCTTTTTTACTAATACAGAAGGCTTTGACAGTAGCAATATCTTTATTTTAAATACATAAAGACTTTTCATAACAAATCGTATTCTACATTGGTCTATGTTGATCACAGTATTTATATTGAAGAACATTAGCTCTTGATAAAGCATCCACTATTATATAGTCTCTGCTACATGAATGATTTTCAAATTATGATGCCGTAGCAATAGATTCTACAGAAACAGTCTCAAATTCTTATTATAAAACATCATTAAAAATTTAATGAATTATTGTTTGTATGAAGAACAGTCTCTGCAGAGTTCTAGTTTTGAACAATTTTGCCTTTAACACTTCTTACTTGCTTCAAGTAACAGATGTGATTATGGATCGGGGGAATCAGTTTAGCTCTGTTGGCTGGATCATTGGTTCATACAGTAGTATGCTGCCAACAGTATGGGTTCAATTCCCATCACTGGTCTGATGTTACTAGAAAGGACTCTTCTCCTCAATCTCTTCCCTTGCCTGAGGTCTGGTGACCCTCAGCTTAAATCATTAACAGTTATTTCTCTCTAATGAGAAAGCAGCCCCTATGGTCTGGTACAACTGTGGTGATACTACAACAACAGAGTCCTAATTATGTCTGCTTCTTTGTGGGATATGTTAACAATTCATTGTTCCACTCCTACTCAGGGTGCTGCCCACAAATCTTTTTCTTCAAGAAAGAATTCAAATATCAACAGTAATGTCCAAACTATTTCTTGGAATTCAGCCCTCACCTAGAAAAACAATTGGATTCTCCTTGTCCTCAATTCTCACTCCACTATTCTTTTCACTGAAAGGATTATCCTCTGCAACTTTTGCCATCTCCAGCAGGATTCCACAATCAAACAAATTTCCCCTTCCTCTCCCTTGTCAGGATTCATAGGGCCTATTATCTCTATGACACCCTAGTCCACTCTGTTGAGACTCTTAACACCTCTCTCAATCCCTCTCCACCCAATGTAACAGTTGCCCTTTCACCTTCTGGACAAGACTCTAATACACCTTTGAAATGAAGCAATAGTTTCCTTGTACTTCATTCAATTTAGACTGTTGCACTTGCTGCTCACAATGTGGTCTCCCCTTTATTGGTAAGACCAAATGCAGACTGGCTCACTGCTTTCTGGATCATCTCCACTCTGTCTATGAAAATAATTCCAACCTTCTTGTTATTTTCAGCACAGTCAACCCATTTTCAACTGTTCATAGTCCTCATTATCATCTATATAAAATTCCTTCTTCCCTGGCTTACCATCAACAATCCCTTTGCCTCTCTATTCTTTTCTCTTTCACTGGCCTCCAGAGGATGGCTCAGTGGTTAGCACTGCTGCCTCACAGTGCCAGGAACCTGGTTTGATTCCACCCTTGGGTGTCTGTGTGGAGTTTGCACATCCTCCTTGTGTCTGTGTCGGTTTCTCCTGGGTGCTCCTGTTTCCTTCCTCAGTCCAAAGTGGTGCAGGTTAGATGGATTAGCCATGCTAAGTTGCCCATAGTGTCCAGGGATGAGCAGACTAGATGGATTAACCATGGGAAATGCAGGGTTCTGGGAATAGGTAGGACAGTGGGTCAGCATGGAATGCACTTTGGAGTGTTAGTGTGGATCCAATGGGTTGAATGGCCTATTTCCACAATGTAGGGATTCTACGAATCTATAATTTATAGAATTGAGCTTCTTTTTGATTTGATATGGCCCAGTGAACCTTGTTTTTAATAGTTCTTCAGCGATAGGTAAAGTAAAAGCACCTTGTTTTCAGTGACAAAAAAAAAAGTTTTGGCCTTTGTTTATTAAATAACAAGAATTCGAGAAAAATGTTCAAATATTTTGAATAACTCATTTTATTTAGTCAAAAATCCAAAAAAAATCTGCAGAGACTGGAAAGCTGAAACAAAAACAGAAATTGCTGGACAATCTCAACAGGGTTAGCAGCATCTGTGGAGAGAAATCAAAGTTTAAGCTTTGGGTCCAGTGACCTGATAGGTTCTGAAAAAGGGTCACTTAAACCTGAAACATTGACACTGATTTCTTTCCACTGATGCTGGCAGAGATTTTCCAGCAATTTCTCTTTTTGTTTCATATCTTTTGATTACTTTTTATGGGAGGGTGAACACATATATGAGAAGTGTCTGTGTGAGCTTTGGTTTAACATTTTTTTCCTTTAATGTAATATAAGGGGCCCTCTCACTCCATACCCAAATATCAGTTCAAAAGGACTAAATGGTGTGGATTCATTTGGGGCATCCCTAATGGCAAACACTAACAGGGAATTCCTTCATTCTAATCATTAGAATATTGTTGTCAAGATCTTAATGCCAAGTCTCTATTTCTCCCTGAAATTGTGGACAATAAGTTGAAGATGTAAACTATTTTATGCCCAAGCTGCTCAATGTTCCTTTGAATATTTATGACTTGACATTTAAATACTGTGATTTTAATTCCTGGATAAATCATGTTTTGTAAATATATGTTATTATGATACTTAGATGAAACAAATACCTGATAGATGTTTGGAATTCTACACCAGCTGGTAATTAAGGTATTCTCCAAGAAGGTCAGAGAAGGTGAAGAGGGTTATGTTGGGGTGAGGAAAAGGTCCATTATGTGGTAATGAGAAGTTGAGAACACAGTACCTGCAGTGTATGGATCAGTCCAGCTGTGGGATGATGGTAAAGTTCAAGATATTACATAAGGCATGAAGAAACCATCACTGTGGATAGTTTCAGTTATGTCTATTGCTCGTCCTTCATGTTTGCCTCTCCAGTAATTTAGAGCATTGTGTCCTCCCAGGAGGTGAGGGAATGAAGCTATACTTCTTTACTGGAACCACCCTCCTGAACTTGTTTTCTGCTGCTTATGTGCCTCCTTATCCTGCAAGAGAAAATTGTCAGTGTGTTACAAGAATTGCTGGATGATCATGGAAGCTGTGAGATATGGCTGGGAGGCTTGCAGTACTGAATGTATGACGTTGGCTGGAGCATATAAATGTTGGATACATGCTGATATAATAGAAACATCAAATGAAAGATTGGTGTGTGGCACATTGAGAAGTGTATGATTGGTGGTATGGTGGGTCAGAGAAATGTGTTCACTGACTTTGACCACTTCTGTGAGAGCTTTCTGAACTTTGCCCAGTGCCACAGCCTGGTCCTCTGGTCCAAATGCAGTGGGATTGAACTGCCATTTCTTTCAATATGGCCCACAGAACTGCATCAAGGAATCCGTCTTTCTGGTCTGCTGCTGTATTGAAACTCTTCCACAAGCAGTTCCGGAACCCACTGTAGCTAGAATTGATCTCACCTTTTAAGAGCTGCAAAAAGCCTTTTAAGTGAATAAAAACTCCTGTCACAATCACATGACCCTGGGTTCCCTGCAAAGTATACAGCCAGTCAGTCATGCAGTTAGAACTGGGCTTTCAATCACAGTTAGAGAGATAGCACAAAGTTTGCAAGCTGCATCCTAGGAGTAAGATAGTCACTATCCCTGTTTCTACAAGTGATTATTAGGCGTTGTATCTAGTTTTATTAATTTATAAAAAATAATTTTGTTTCATTCACAATCCATCAAGAAGAAGGGACTGCACAGCGGAAACTTGAAGTTAATCTGAAAGAGGAAATAATTTCAATAGCACTCTTAATGATAACTACATTAAATAAAGTATGAAGCTAAATATGCTGCTGATAGCACAATAAAATAAATATATAACTGGCCTGGTTAGTTCTCATTCACGTTTTTTTGTGAGCAAAAATCCTCTGAAAATTTGAAGACTTTTCAATTAATATTTTTTGACATTCATCAGTTCTCAAATGGTTATCTAGTAATTGAGGCATGACAATAAAAAATATTCAATTTTACACTACTATAAATTATATTGAAATGTAAAACACTGTGTGGAGTTTGCACATTCTCCCAGTGTCTGTGTGGGTTTACTCCGAGTGATCCGGTTTCCTCCCACAGTCCAAAGATGTGCAGGTTAGGTGAATTGCTCATGCTAAATTGCCCATAGTGTCAGGTGCATTAGTCAGAGGGAAATGGGTCTGGACGGGTTACCCTTCGAAGGGTCAGCGTGGACTTGTTCGGAGGGTCAGCGTGGACAGTGTTTCCACACTGTAGGGAATCTAATCTAAAAATCTAAAAAACTATGCATGAATATCAATATTCAATATGTAAAATAATTGATTACTTGCTTCAATGTACAGATTAAAGTGTTGCAATTTTATTTGTTTTCTACTTTGTCAGAGCCAAAGGATTTTTTGAAGCGCAGACCTAATCTTAATTGTTGCAAATATAAATTGTAGCAGTCAAATGTAGAATATAGTTTTCAAATGAAGTTCGAATCTGAGATACAATTTCACTGCTACAAAAACAAGGTATCGAGCTGCAAACTTAGATTTTGTTGCACATGCAGGTGCCATTTTAGTTGCAAAATGATGTTTGTGCAGTGTGTGCATGCCAAATGCCATCTTGCTGAAGGCACCACTATGGACTCCATGAGCATTTACCAGAAGTGTAAAGTGTATAGATTAGGAAGATTTTGAGGAGAGTCCATGTAGACTGCCACTTAGACATCATTGCTGCTATTTTCAACATTGCTGCTCCATTCTAAGCATAGAAATTTGGACGCGTTTAAACAATAGGAATGATCCCTCAATAGCATCCTTATAGGGAATAATCAGTCTCTCACTGGTCAACTGTTGATTAATTTCTATGACTTGGTTTATGTTTTTAGAAGAGCTTCTTAGTTTGTAAAGCTGCTTCAAGTTGGTGAGATTGATGGGGAATAAGTTGTATTTAAGAAATGTATTTGTTCTGACTTCAAGGGCTCTGGTCAGACCACTTGCTCTGAGTCACAGGGCCTATATAACTACCATCCTCCTTGGCCTGCAGAAGAAGAGGAGATAAAAGCAAAGTCAGCCAAAAGAGAATTAACTGCTCACAGGTGTAGGAAGAGAGAGTGAAATGGGGTTCCACCAGGAGGCCAACTCTTTCAGGAGGACTCCTTTTATTGCCAGCTAAACTAAGAACAATGGATGCATTGTATCCATCCACAATGCTCTTAGAATAATGTTACCTCTGACAACGACATGAGTAACCTCAAGAACAGTTCTGTCAATGGATCCAAAGTTCAGCATGAGTCTGACCTTGCTTGTGTCAGGATCCATTTAGGCTGGAGTAAATGACATATGTAATATCTCCCGGTTCACTATTCAGTGTTGCATAAGAGTAGTGAGTGCTATCAATTGTGACTGATGAATGAAACAGGTGGATCATGCACATTTGGTGAATGGCAGGATTTCCCCTGGTACAAGATTAGCATGACGATACATACTTGGCTTTTAGGGCTCCACATCCAAATGTCAAGGTGAACCACAATAGTAAAGGTTGTGGGTTTAGCTTTTAGCATCCAAATGCTAAATGCTGCTGGTGCACAATGATTTCCCACCATGCTCCATGGTCACCATTCTCTTTGACCCTTTATCCACAACCTAGCATTGGTGAACCACCAGCCTCACCACATCGCCATCCTCTCTTTTGGACCAACTCAGTCACCTTTCCAGACTTTCCACATTTTCATTTGGAATTCCCAGAGTCATGCAGCATGGAAGCAGACCCTATAGTCCATGCCGACAAGGTTTCCAAACTAAACTAGTCCCACCTGTCTGTACTTGGCCCATATCCTTCCAAACCTTTCCTAAATTGGAGGTATAGTGGACAGCGAAGAAGGTTACCTCAGATTACAACAGGATCTTGATCAGATGGGCCAATGGGCTGAGAAGTGGCAGATGGAGTTTAATTAAGATAAATGCGAGGTGCTGCATTTTGGGAAAGCAAATCTTAGCAGGACTTATACACTTAATGGTAAGGTCCTTGGGAGCATTGCTGCACAAAGAGACCTTGGAGTGGAAGTTCATAGCTCCTTGAAAGTGAAGTTGCAGTTAGATAGGATAGTGAAGAAGGCATTTGGTATGCTTTCCTTTAGTGGTCAGAGTATTGAGTTCAGGTGTTGGGAGGTGATGTTGTGGCTGTACATGACATTGGTTAGGCCACATTTGGAATATTGTGTGCAATTCTGGTCTCCTTCCTATCGGAAAGATGTTGTGAAACTTGAAAGGGTTCAGAAAAGATTTACAAGGATGTTGACTGGGTTGGGGGATTTGGGCTATAGGTAGAGGCTGAATAGGCTGGGGCTGTTTTCCCTGGAGCCGTTGGAGGCTGAGGGGTGACCTTATAGAGGTTTATAAAATCATGAGGGGCATGGATAGAATAAATAGATAAAGTCTCTTCCCTGGGGTCATGGAGTTCAGAACTAGAGGGCATAGGTTTAGGGTGAGAAGGGAAAGATATAAAAGAGACCTAAGGAGCAACTTTTTCATGCAGAGGGTGGTACATATATGGAATGAACTGCCAGAGCAAGTGGCGGAGGCTCATACGATTGCAACATTTAAAAGGCATCTGGATGGGTATTTGAACAGGAAGGGTTTTGAGGAATATGGGCTGGGTGCTGGTAGGTGGGACTAGATTGTTTTGGGATATCTAGTTGGCATGGACAAGTTGGACTGAATGGTCTGTTTCTGTGCTGTACAACTCCAAACTCCCGAACATGTATGCTTCTGCCAGGTCATAGAAACACAAAGAATTGAAGCGGGGTAGGCCATTCGGCCTTTCGAGTGTGCTCCACCATTCATATAAACATGGCTGATCATCCAATTCAATAGGTTGTTCCTGTTTTCCCCTATCTCTGTTCCTGACCTTCTCTCCCCCCCTCCCCCTCCACCACCACCACCACCACCACCATCACCCACCCCGCCCCCAATGGCTGTTCCTGCTTTCCCCAACATCCTTTGATCCTGTCAGCCCAAGTGCTACATCCAACTCGGTCTTGAACTCATACCATATTTTTGCCTTGACTGCTTTCTGTGGTAATGAATTCCATGGGCTCTCCACTCCCAGGGTGAAAAAAAATTCTCTTTGTTTCAATCATAAGCCCATACCCTTAGACTGTGACCCCTGGATGCCTCCATCATTGGGAACAGCTTTCCTGCATCTACCTGCCTAGCCCTGTTAGAATTTTATAGGTTTTTTTGAGATTCCACTCCCCCTACCCATTGTTCTGAACAGTGAGTAAAACCCTATTAATTCAACCTCTTCTCACAATTTAGTTCTGTCATCCCAGGAATCAGTCTTGTAAACAATCTCTGCAGTCTTGCTAGAGCAAGAACATCCTTCCTCAGATAACAAAACCAAAACTGCACACAGGTATTATCAAGGCCCTCTATAATTGCAGCAAGACAACCCTGCTACTGCATTCAAATTATCAAATGTACTATTTGACTTCTTTCTGGCCTACTGCATCTGCCTGCTTACCTTCAATGACTGGTGTACAATTGATGCAGATTCCCCTCTCTCAATTTATAGCCAATCAGATCATAATCGGCTTTCCTCTTTTTGCTGTCAAAGTGGATAACCTCACATTTACCCACATGATATTGCATTTGTTTTGCATTTGTTCACTTACTCAGCTTGCCCAAATCATACTGAACTTTCTCTGCTTTGTCCTCACAGCTCACCCTCCCACCCACCCACTTTGTGTCATTTGCAAATTTTAGAGGCATTAATTTAGTTTATTCATCCGAATCATTAAAATATATTGTGAATAGCTAGGACCCTAGTATTGTTCCCTATTTGCCTAACCAATCCCTAGACACCATTTGGAAAAAGATCTGTTTATTCATACACTTTGTTTCCTGTCCGCTAACTAGTTTTCTATCAATCTCACAACACTATCGCCAATCCCATGATTTTTAATTTTGCACACCCATCTCTTATGGGAGTTTGTTGAAAGGCTTTTGAAAGTCCAAATAAATCACATCCTCCAGCTCCCCTTCGTCAACTTTGTTTTGCATGCAGAAACAACTATGCATTTCATGTATTGTTGTCATGCATGTGGGAACCCATGCTTGCCTAGCATGCTTTCTTAGCATTCTTGTAGTACTGCACACAGTTTTGAATGCTCAGATACAGGCTACCAACCTCTGCAGTATAGCTTGCTTTTTAATGCAAAGTGAGAGGCAGGGAACCAGTGACTATAGAGTGCATTGAACAATCAATCTATCAGCCAGACAGGGTCGGCATGTCATTGTATTCCTGATGAAGAGCTTATGCTTGAAACGCCGACTCTCCTGCTCCTCAGATGCTGCCTGACCGGCTGTCCTTTTTTAGCCCACACTTTTTGACTCTGGTCTCCAGCATTTGTAGTCCTCACTTTCTCCTGTGTCATTGTATTGCACCATGCTACATCAATGCCAGGGGAATTCTGCAGATAAAGCAGTTGTGTGATGGCCAGGGCAAGCATTTAACTGAGGTGGATTAGTGGTGCTGGAAGAGCACAGTATTTCAGGCAGCATCCGAGGAGCAGTAAAATTGACGTTTCCTGTATTTGACTGTATTCCTGATGAAGGGCTTTTGCCCGAAAAGGCGATTTTACTGCTCCTCGGATGCTGCCTGAACTGCTGTGCTCTTCCAGCACCACTAATCCAGAATCTGGTTTCCAGCATCTGCAGTCATTGTTTTTACCTATTTAACTGAGGTGTAACTGCAAGATACCTTTTCTGTTTACTGGTGCTATCTAGTTTCTCAGTGTACAGAAAAAAGGTAGTCACTCAAGGGTTAGAGTCATTTAAGGTTTGATGTTTGATAAAAAAACCTGACTTTTCTTTTCATTTCCCCACTGTATTTTGTCACCACAGTCATCATTACTCTCACCACACCAGGAAGGGTAAGTTCTATCCAATGAGAATCAGTTTCACAAGCCAACAACATTCAAGAGGTAAATGTTTCTTTTTACTTTTCTTCATATTGATAAAGGTCCTGTGGAATAGTTAACCAAATCTGCTGTTGTGAACAATCTACGATTTTATGGTTGTGTCACAACATCAGTACATTGCTGAAGCAAGAATTTTCCACTGCGTTTCGAAGGTGCCACTTATTACGAAAGAGGCCCCTGAGCATTTTTTGAATCGAAACCATGACAAGTTAGTTTGTGAGTTGCTCTCCATTTATTCTGAATCCCTAGCCCCAGATTTTCTGATCAGCCAAACATTCCAGTTTTCTTAATAATATTTCCTACTTTTGGACTCAAAAACATCTGCACAACCGGATATTTTGTCCCTGAATTCTGTGGGAATCGATCCATCTGGCAGTCATTGGTATCATTCACATAGCTCAGTATAGTTCATGCAAACCTCGGCAGGTGATGTTTATTTCAGCAAAAAAAAAGCAGTAAAAACAAATGTTACACTGAAATTTAAGCAGACACCTTCTCTGAAATGACATGCACATGGTTGTAACAGCTGAAGAGTTCAATGCTCCTCGATTCCCCCCCCTCCTACTTCCTCTTGTGTTTCCCCCTTGCTGTCCCTTAATTAGGAGGGTGGGGTGGTTTGACTCACTGACATGTCCCCAGTTACCATCAAAACCATTCTGTCATCAGTTGACAGGAAGTTCCATTTTGTGGGTGGATCAAGGTTTCCTCTTCCTCCATCTCAAAGAATAGAATAATTTGCAGTTTTTCAGCAAACCCTTAAAAGGCTTTTACTGAAATGACTGAAATCCATTCACTGAGGATTATTAAGGTGCAACAGCGTGGAAATTAACTTTTCAACCCTTTGGTTTGAACTCACTTCCTTGGGTCACTGGCTTCACAGACAGCTTTCACTTCTTTTGAAATATTGTTTGCTCAGCAAAGGCAGCAGTTTTCAATTAACTCACACAGTGTCACATTTCTATTTGTCAAAAATATGGATTGAGCATTGAACTCTGTCACAAAAGTAGACTCCCTCCAGTCCAGACCTGAACCTTAATCAGTGTAGATTGGCCCAAGTTACAGATTAAAATTTTACTGCACACTGACATTGAATTATTGCCATCAGCTGGCCATCAACATGGGTTTTGAAAATGATCTCTTTGTAAATACTAGCAGCTAGAATAAGTTATAAGTTTCATGATATTGGAGTATTGTAGATGATTGGTATGCTGATGGTGTGCTGATGATGTGTAACTTAGAATGAGCTGAATGTTGGTTTAGCACCCATCGTAATCTGTATTTGGACCCTGACGTCCTGTTTCAAGTGAAGTCCTCTTTTATAATGGTGATTGGAAATTTGAAGGGTCATTTAATCAAAGCGAGTCAAATTAACAAGACATTCAAGAGGAAACTAGTACCACAATTAAAAATGATGCAGATTTTTGTCTTCAATGTCTGGGTAATATTCTGAGAGACCATGCACTTGATGAAGGTCACTTAATTTTTATTCATTCCATTTTCATTCCTTTGTCTACTCTGCAAAGAAACACAAGAGTGAAAATGTGCCCCATCACTCTTGAATCTTTCAGCTATTCCTGGTATCAATTGTGGTTTTATAAGCCAGGAATATGAACAATAGATTTACCTCTTAAATCCCTAATCTAATTTCAAGAATATTGAACAAGTGTCAGTTCTGTCTTGTGACTGCCTCACGCCTGCTCAAATGCTATCTAACGTCTTCCAAAATGTTCCCCTCAACAACTCCCAGTGGCAGAGAATTTCAATTTGTCAGCCAGTCTGTGAAGGTGTTTCTGCTGAAATCTCTATTTGATTTTTTTGGTGACAATCTTTTATTAACGGCGTCCAGTTTTGCTGTTTTACCACAGAGTTGACACTCCCCTTCCCACAACTATGCTATCAAAACCTTCCATAATTTTAAGAACCAGTATTCATCCCTTCTCTATTGATAGAAATTTCCATTACTGGTACTATCCTTGTAAATAAACTTTTGCACTGTCTGCATTGTTTCCACATACTTTTTAGAATATGGCGAGCAGATTTATGCAAGTGTGGTCTAACTTGTTGAGGTTTCACATAAATAACAAGCATTTATTAGAGGTTAATTAGAGCTTAATGAACCAAGAACAACATTCGTGCCCATTTGGGAAAACAGTTGCGGACTAGTTTTCACCCCTTTGTTTTGATGACAATTAGCACAAGCAAATTGGAGAAAGAATTTACTGCCTCATTGTCAACATGTCTGTTTGCCCTCAGTAAATGTCCATAAAATGGGAAACTTCTGTGGCTGCTGAAAACAGGTTAAATTAGCCAATTGACTCAGTAGGATCTCAATGATGCAAGTTCCAAGTTCCAATGGGTGGAATACATGGCATATAAATTCTGTCCATTGGTACATGAATTGAGAGGCAGTACTAAATATCAGCCGATCAAGTGAATCACTACAGGCCACTCAAAAACTGATGTTAACAAAGAACCTTCAATTTACTTTTAGAACTTATGATACAAAGCAATAGTAGAAATGAATAATTTTTAGTGTCTCATTTGATAAATCCTATACAATTTTCTAATTGCTTTCCCATACACAGTGCTTGCTGTTTTTGTTATTAAACTGAAAATTCTTTATAAAAATATGCCAAACTAGGCTAATACGAGTACTATCATTTACGAGCTGCATTAACATCTTGTTTGATATTTCACAGTGACAATTTTTTTGAGTTGGAAATAAAAATTAATGCAAGCAAACAATAATGCAATACTGCAGGATTCTTTACATTGGATTTCATTCCCTAGAATAACTTTAAAAAATGATCCCATATCTAAAGCTCCACCTGTTTCACTGAAGCTATTCTGTAACTTCTTGCTAAGCCAAATTGGTTTTTGTTTATTTCTCATGCTCCAATATATATGCATATTTGTCACAAAAAAATTGCAGAAGTGCACTGTATTATTTATTCAAATTGCTTAATTTTATTTGCTGCTGGTTTTGAAACTAAGAAATGTGCAAATTGAGAAATTTTAATGCAGTCCAGTCGAGTATTTTAAGCACCCAGTGACAATATTAGCCACAATGTGGACTTTGACAGGGACATTATGTATTGAATTGAAACAGAAGTTCCATGCATTTAACTGCAGCAATAGAACACCGTTCTTCCCTCAAAAAGTCATTTCACTAATGTAGATACTTTCATTTGTTTCTGAGTGAACTTGCAATAGAACAATTCAATGGAACTGTGTTGAAGTTCAAACTCAGAATGGAAGTAGAATCACTGTAGCTGATAGAAATGCCTCCATGCTATCTACTCCGATTACTTCACACTAATGAATTGCCATATTTTCTGCCTAACGTCATATTGGTATTTGGAATAACACAATGACAAGAAGTTACAAATACTGACTGTGACATCTGCACAACATAAGTTAAAGTCAATTTGGTGACACCAAGTCAACGGTCGTTCAGCATTATAGTTCTGCAGATGTATATCAAATTGTTAACCACAAGATTTTATTGAAACAGGTATGAAATAATACTAACAAAATGGGTGAAAATGTTGTCGAACCATGATTGAAAGAAAATGCAGAGCTGAGCATCCAGTAGGAAAGATATTAGTAGTTACTGTGCGTAGGGCTGCTTTATATAAGGACAATGTCAAAAATGCCTGCATTTCCTTAAAAGAATGTCACAATACTGACATATTGTATGCAAAAATGTGGAATGGAACCAATGGAGATAATTCTCACATGTTCCTCCGAAGGCAATCCTTGACCTCAGCAACTAGGTACTGTAGTTTGTTGGCTAACACCTTTACCTATCTGCAGACTTGTGGCTACACATAGAAATGTTTCCCTTGAACTTTCCCTGACACTTCTTACTATTTAGCAGTTACTTGAATAAATCTTGACTTTGGCTGGCCACATTACAAAAGGGCGAGCAAATCGGAAGGCCATCTCAAAACCTCTCCCCATTTTTGTATCCATTAGTCATGGGTTAGGTTTGGTTTCTGCAAAGACCTGATGGCAGGGACTGTTTAGAGATTATCAAATTTCAACTTCCATCATCTAATTTTAGTATATGAGAACTTCGTAGATTAAAATAGTTTGAAAGTGGAAGATCCACCTAAAATGCCTGCAGTGATCAACTGACCAGATTGGCTTCCTGAAATTAGCTCAATGAGAAAAGAATAAATAAAATAAATACACAACTGACTAACAGCTGAAAAAGCACTCCCATTGTCACAGGAAATCAAAACAAAATTCCATAGAAATATTTGAAATCAAGAACCCTGACTGGAATGCATTCTAGTGACAACTCCAGCTCTTGGTAATGTTCCTTCAGGTTGACTGCAAATATTATCTACCATTTATCTACTGTAAAGTTCAAGATTTAAACCTTGCACAGGAAATCTTGACAACACTAACTAATCAAGGATGAGTCAGAAAAGATGAGACATCCTGCTTTACAAATGGAACATGATCAAAGCTTAAATTGGTTCTCCAAGTCTCTCCATTACCCATATGCTAACCTCCTCACCTGAGGCATCCATCCATTTCAGATGGAATCAGTATTATTCGCATTGCATCAAATGAAACCATTGACTGATGCTTCACTATGATGTTGAACTACATTACTTCCCCAGTTATACTAATGAAGTGTTTTACTAATAAAATATTCTTGATGAAAGAAATAACTTGCCTGAATGACCTTTGGATTGGTTTCTGTCTTATGATTAACGACCGATCTAGCTAGTGACATGGAATTGAGTGTTTGATCACTACTCGATTTGATCCAAATTGGCCCTCATTACTCGATCAAAGCAGCAAGAGATCAAATAAAATTCACTTAAATCTGATTTCAGTGGTTTTTTCTTTGTTGGAAAGTGTGCTCCATTTTTCATTTTTTCACTGCAGAATGTGAACGATGAGATGAATAAATGAGAGGGAACTGCAATGACCTACTATTGTTAGAGTGGTCCAGAACAACAGTCTGTCTCTGTCACATCAGATATGGCTGCTCATATATGGACATGTTTTTTAAAAAATTGAGGAGGTATCACAGAGTACTGGAGAAAATCAGCAAGTGGTGAAGCTAAGAAAGAAACATAACCTTTTGGGCAGATAGTTATGTGGCTGCCTTTATCAAAAGCAACATGTCATAAAACTGTTCATTAGCAAGGTGAATAAAGGCTTATAATATGTTATTGATATTTAGAAACTTGGCTTCCAAAATGGAGGAAAAATGCATTTTAGTTTTCAATTTTGTAATGTCAGAAAGTCATTTCCAATAAGTCAAGTGACTTTAAATGTGTGAACAGCAAAGACAACTGGGAAGTTAATTGCTAGGGTGTTTGCTGACTCCCGTTTTATAAAATAGAGATGCATAAGTGATCCTTCACAGCAGGGATGTTGTTATGAGCAGATAAAATAGTCAGGGCTCGGGTAAAAGTCCTGAAGCCAAGACTGTTGAAGATGGGATGTTAAGTGTTATGACATGGGGTAAACCTCTCTGCTAATTTTCTGCCACACAGAAAATGTTCACCTCACGCCATAATCTATTAAATTTTGAATGTCAAAGACTTATCCCAGATCTCACTACTTAAAGTAAAGATTAACAATTTTATTCTTTAAGTCCAAAAGAGTAAATTAAATAACAACTATTTACAACCCCTTTCTCTTAAACCTATCTTTTACCTCCCACTCTACACTACTGGTCCAACTAAGATTTACAAAAGAAATTCAAATTTCAAAACCCATTAACTGTTGAATCTTCTATTTGTATCTTGCTCTGTAGATTTTCCTTTGTCATCTTTTCTTCAATATTCTGCTTCACAGGTCTTTCATATGAAGAGGTACATTTCAGAGAGCTATTTGGCTGGCTGTCTATACTTGTGGATTTTCTTAGCAATTCTTCTCCTAACAATTCGAAACGTCAAATTTTATACACCAAAACATCAGACCATTTCATTGGCTTCATGTCCTCCCAAACTGTAAAATTCAAATTTGATTGGACTTTGGTATCTGGGGCATAATTTAAACTGATTGGCCAAATTTGAATTTGTTTTTGTTCCATGGCAACACATAATCAGCTACTTGTTTCAACCAAGTTCAGGACACTCTGTGCTTTCAGTCAGTCCTTGCTAGCTTCCTCTCTCTCTTAAAGCTACACTACACATCTATGACTTCATAACATAAGGTATACAATTAACTAACAAAGGAGCTGTGTGAGCAGTTTAGTTCTTGCCTCTTCCTGAACTCCATTTAAAAAAAGAAAATAGCACTGAGTTTAGAAATTTGCCAAAATGAATTGATTACAGCTATGCCAACTGAAAGAGGAGCATTAGTCTGGAGTCAGGAGTGATCCTTTACAATCCTTCGAGTGTCTGTAAGGTTATGGGGGTAACAGGGTTGACTCTTTCTTTCTGATATCTGTACTGGGTTTATTCCAAATAATTCTTGAATTATAAAATGTAAAATATTCTTTTGCATAAGACATTTTTAAGTTCATTTGTCAAAGCACATTGGCATTCTCTTGTGAATATGTTCAGTGGCTGTCCACAATGGGAAAACAAAAAAGAAAAAAGAAACAAACTATTGTTATCAAGCCCGGTGTCACTTTGGGATCTGACTTATCTAGTATTAGCTGAGATCATAACAGTCTGATTAAAGAAAATAAAATGGTGGGCTTACTGACAGATGCAGAATCATTTGATTGGTACATGTGATGCTAACACATAATTGACACAAAGCTCTGAGTCTACAATGAGCCGAGTACATGAAACTTAAGAGATATGCTGACCTTGACTACAACTGGCAAAACAAGGATGGTTTCAATTTTTCTTTGGTAAGGTCAGAAAATATGTATGATGAGTTGAAATGAAAACATTTGTTCATCAACCAAGCTAATGGAGCAAATGAATAAATGGATTTAGGTCACAACCATTCATATTAATTAAGTTTGATCTGTTAACCTCTGTGTCATTTGTAATGCTGAACTAGAAGTTTCATGCAGATGAAAGAATGCCAATCTCTTAAAGCAATATATACCTGTTAAAGCTATGATATTGTGCAATTTACTTTTACAAGTTTTATTTGTCACTAGCACATTTGCCAACATGTAAAAGGTCAGTATTCATTGCCATTAGCCCAAGTCATCTCACGCCTTGATCCTGAGCACAGAAAATTCAATATGATACAAAATTCAAGATGATCTAGAGGCAATTGTGAAAGACAAATGAGAGTTTTGAAAGATGCTGCTTTTAATTTCTCCAGCTACTATATAAGCATGTTGTTATATTGGACAAATTGCCTTCAATTTTCTAATACATATAACTACAATCAAGTGAGGAGGGCTTCCCTCTTTCCTTCTTATTTGACTGCAACAGGTTCTCTGATTTTGAAACATCAGGGAATTATCATAATATCTTGCTATCCTAGACAAATATTAATCTTCCTTTATTTCAAAAGGAGTGGAGTACACACGTAAGGAGGATTTGCTAAAATGATACAAAGCACTAATCAGACCACTGCTGACATGCTATGAATACTTTTGGAGCCTTTATTTAAGGAAAAATATGCTAGCTTGAAGGCAGCCCAGAGAATGTTTGCTATGTTTAAAGAAATATAGAAAATAGGAGCAGCAGATGATAATTTGACCCTCATGAGCTTGCTCTACTATTCAATAGGATTATAACTAATCATTTGTCTCATTACTCATTCCTACTTTCTCTCCATATGGTTTGATCCTTTTAGCACTATATCTAAATCCTTCTTGAAGACAAACAAAGTTTTGACCTCAATCACTTTCTGTGGCAGAGAATTTCTACAGGCTCACCACTCTCTAGGGCAAAGAAATTTCTCCTCATCCCAGTTCTGATCGGCCTATTCTCAATTCATAGACAGCTATAGAGACGCTCTCTTATGAGGAGATGTTGAGTGGATTGGTTCTGTACTCATCGGAATAGAATAAGAGGAGAGATGACCTTCTCAAAATGTGCAAAATTCTCAGGGGACTTGACCGAATATGTGCAGAAAATTTGAATTCCCTAATGGGAGCATCTAGGACCAGAGGGCATGATCTCAGATTGAAAGGTCGTCCCTTTTAAGATGAGTTATTTCTTCTCTGAGAGTCATAAATCTATGGAATGCTTTACTGCAGAGGACTTTTAAGATTGAGTTGTTAAGTAGATTCAAGGCTGAGATAGACATATTTTTATCAAGGGAATCAAGGCTCGTTGGGAAAAGGCAGAAAGTAGTGATCAGATCAGTCATGATGTCCTTCAATGGCAAAGTAGACTCGGTGGGTTGAATGGCCTATATCTTATGAACTTATGACCTAATCAGACAGGAGATTCCTTCACATTCTGCAGAAGATCAACACTTCTGGCAAGTTCGGAAGAAATGCAATCTTTATTTGTGTGGAATGCATGGTAATGCAAGTTGGGGCAGTCAACTCAAGTAACTTCAGTTCCCTACACTTTTAAAAGTTCAGTTCATTTTATCAGCTCACAGATTAAAAATCACTGTTTGACATAAAGCATGTTTTTGAGACATCATCTTCAAATTACTTTCTCTTTGAACGTTTGATATAATTAAATTTGAACAATTTAATTAGCAATTATGTCAAGCTAATATTGTTTTGAATTATCTATTTTAATTATTTTATTTAAAAGTCTATCTTTTTTTCTTCAGGACATTTGTGAATTATAAATTATATTAAATCATTCAGTGCGTTTGGTAAGGTGAGGTCAAAGCAATTTTCTGACGAAAATAAGGTCAGCATATTTTAGTTTTTGTCAAGGTGATGACAATATGATTTGTAATTGTTATTGTACAGATTTTTGTCAAGGAGGTACCACATGATAGAAATTATAATAATGAAATGACACATATTGGCATTTTTATATATTTCATACAGGAGGAAACAGAAGATCTTTACAACTAAGAACAATGTTTTACTTTTGAAATTGGTCCAGCTGATCTAAAAATTATTTAGCAATCATAGAAACCTATTTTTTGAAAGACCAAAATGGAAAGCAATTCATGAATTATCTTATTACAGCCCCATAGATTTTGACCAATCATTGACCCTGAGCTACACAAGCTAAATGAGATGACCTCTAAGTCTTCTGTAGTGGTCCAAGAAAATGAATGACCTAAGAACAGATATTACTTCTATATGCTGTGTCTCTAGCAAAACTCAGAAGTGACACAACACCAGGTTTATTTGAAATCACAAGCTTTCAGAGCAATGCTGTTTCATCAAGTGAAGCACTTTACCTAGTGAAGGACCAGTGCTCTGAAATGTCATAATTTCAAGTAAACCTGTTGGACTATGAATTGATGTTGTGTGTCTTCTGACTTTTTCCACCCCAGACTAACGCCAGCATCTCCACATCATGACTGACGAAACTAAAATCAGTGAGAATCAGGGCAAACGGTTTGGAGTCCTACCTGGCATCTAGCAAGATGGTTGTAGTTGTTAGAGTACACCTAAGCTCCAGGACATCACTGCAGGAGTTCCTCAGGGTAGTGTCCTAGGCCCAACCATCTTCAGCCGCTTCATCAATGACCTTCCCTTCTTCATAAGGTCAGATATTGGAATAAACGGTCATCAGCGAACAATGTTCAGCACCATTCACGACTCCTCAGATACTGAAGTGGTCCATATTTAAATGCAACAAGATCGGGGCAATATCCAGCCTTGGGCTGACAGGTGGCAAGGAACATTTGTGCCACACATATGCCAGGCTATGATAGTCACCAGTAAGAGACAATCTAACCACTGACCCTTGACATTCAAGAGTGTTACCATCACTGAATCTCCCACTATCAACATCCTGGAGGTTATCATTGACCAGAAACTCAACTGGCCATGTCACATAAACACAGTGGCTACAAGAGCAGGTCAGAGGCGAGTAAGTGGTATATTTGATTTTTGACCTTCCAAAGCCTGTTCACCATCTGCAAGGCATAAGTCAGAAGTGTGTTGGAATACTCCCCATTTGCCTGGATAGGTGCACTCCAAGAACTTTCAAGAGGTTTGACACCATCCAGGACAAAGTAGCCCATTTGATTGGCACATCTGCAAGCATCCACTCCACCATTGATGCTCAGTAGCAGCAATGTGTACTGTCTACAAGAGGCAGTGCAGAAGTTCAACAAAGATCCTCAGACAGCACAATCTCAGAAACACTTCCATCTGGAAAGACAAGGGCAACAGAAATATTGGAACACAATCACTTGCAAGATGTTCTCCTAGCCACTCACCACCCTGAGTTGGAAATATATCGCTGGTCCTACACTATCATGTGATCAATGTCCTGGGATTCCTTCCCTAAAGGCATTGTGGACAGCAGTGGTTCAAGATAGCAGCTCACTACCAGGTTCTCAAGGGCAATCGGGGACAGGCAATAAATAGTAACCAGCCAGCAATGCCCACATCCTACAATTGTGAATCAAGTATAACCAAGTCAAACCAATCAGCAGGTAATAGGAACTAGGTGGGCTACATATCAACTAATTGAAGAAGTGGGAGTGGAAAAACAAAACAACAGGTTAAGAATACTCCCAAGTAGCATTATAGAATGAGGTGAAGAGAATAGAGGAAAAATGAAACCTATGATAAATCCCAGAAGAATCCGAGTGCAGTGTAAACTTCTACAACTGGATAGAAAAGCAATGTGCTATTTTCACTGGAAAATGCTGTAAATAAAACATAACACTTCAGAGGGGCTTCAGAAATGAAAATATACATTTTCTATGTGTAGCAGAGTAAACAAAAGGGTGAAAAATAATTACAGTGTTTCAACTTGAAATTGATATCATGACAGCTATCTCCAAACTGAGATTACTCAGCTATCGTTGATTTACAGCATGAAGGAAATAAATGAAATTCCTATCCAGGAAATTAAAAATTATATGGAAAGTGATGTTATTCCTCGATGTGTAGGGTGATGGCAAAGACTGTGGGTGAATTCTTGGACACGGATGAGTGAGCGTACACTGGGGTTTATGGAGATGACATCTTTGGTGGAGAGGGTGGACAAGGGTTTGTAGAATAAGACAGGTGAGAGATTTTCTGTGGCACACCTTCCCAATGCCAGGTCACTGTGCTCCATCCTTCTCAATGACTATTCACAGTCACCCCACATCTACATCCACCTATCACAATCCCACCTACCTTTCCCCCAATTCCATGCCCCCATTTATTTCTCAACCCCCTTCCCCTTCCCCCTGTCCTGATGAAATGTCAATCCCTCCTTCTCCTCTGATGCTGCCTGACCTGCTGTGCTTTTTCCAGCTCAGCTCTTTATCTACTTCACCATACTACTCATACCATGTGGCTAGTCTTACAAAGTTTGATGTGTATCTGACTTAATTGTTTTGGCTTTAGGTCAGAGAGGTGGAGGAGGAAAGTGAAGGTAAAAACTTCCATTTACAGTTTAATAATCATTTTTTTTACATTTTTCTATTTTTTGTGTAATTGACGAAAAGTGTAATTATTACAGTTTATATACTTTGTTAAAAGTAAAGTTGCATAGTTCCATTGGGCTGCTCTTTTATTTTGTTTACTCATGGGATTTGGGCATCACGAACTGGTCAGCATTTATTGCCTGTCACTAGTTGCTCTTGAGAAGTTGGTGGTGAACTGCCTTCTTGAATGCCGCAGTTCAAATTTTATTGTTTGACCCATGATACCCTTAGGGAGGGAATTTCAGGATTTTGACCCAGCAACAGCGAAGGAAGGGAGGTATGTTTCCAGTCAAGATGATGAGTGACACAGAGGGGAACTTGCAAGTCGTAGTGTTCCCAAGTACCTGCTGCCTTTGACCTTCTGGATAGAAGTGGACTTGGGTTTGGAAAGTACTCCTTAACAGTCTTTGGTGAATTTCTGTGGTCCAACTTGAGGATCGTATGCAGTGCTGCTACTGAACATCAGTGGTGGAGGGTGGGGAATGTTTGTGGATGTAGTGTCAAGCTTGCTGAGTGTTGTTGGAGCTGCACATCCGAGCAAGCGGGGAGTATTTCATCATACTCCTGACCTGTACCTTGAAGATGGTGAACAGGTCTTGGGAAGTCAGAACATGAACCAGGCAACAATGCTGAATACTAAAAAAAGTAGAACACTGGGAACTCGAAGGACAACTGGAAAATTCATTGCTGTTAATGATACAATTTAAACCACTACAATCTCTGATTTAAACTGCATTCAAGGAGCTGCTAAGGACTTTAAACTGTATGTTTGTTTCAACTAGGTTCACCCCATAAACACAGTGGCTACAAGTGCTTGGAATACTGCAGCAAGTAACCTCCTGGCTCCCCAAAGCTTATCCATATCTGCAAGGCACAACTCAAGCGTGCGATAGAGTACTCCCCACTTGCCTGGATGGGTGCAGCTCCAATAACATTCAAAAGGCTTGATACTGTTCAGGATAAAGCTGCCCGCTTGATTGGCACTACATTCACAAACATCCACTCCCTCCACAACTGATGCTCAGCAGCAGTGTGCACTGTCTACAAGATATGCTGCAGAAATTCACCAAAGATCCTTAGTCAGCACCTTCCAAACCCATAGCCACTTGCATCTAGAAAGGCAAGAGCAGCAGATACATGGAAACACCACCACTTGGAAGTTCTCCTCCAAACCACTCACCGCACTTACTTGAAAATATATTGCCATCCCGTTGCTGTCGCTGAGTCAAAATCCTGAAATTCCCTGCCTAAAAGCATTGTGGATCAACCTACAGCAAGTCGACTGCACAGGTTTAACAAGGCAGCATGCCACCACCTTCTCAAGGGCAACGAGGGACAGACAATGAATGCTGGCACCGCCAGCGATGCCCACATCTCAATAATGACTTTTATAAAAAGAGGGCTTTGTTCCTTTTTGAGAGGTAAAAACAATGACTGCAGATGCTGGAAACCAGATTCTGGATTAGTGGTGCTGGAAGAGCACAGCAGTTCAGGCAGCGTCCAAGTAGCTTCGAAATCGACGTTTCGGGCAAAAGCCCTTCATCAGGAATAAAGGCAGTGAGCCTGAAGCGTGGAGAGATAAGATAGAGGAGGGTGGGGGTGGGGAGAAAGTAGCATAGAGTACAATGGATGAGTGGGGGAGGGGATGAAGGTGATAGGTCAAGGAGGAGAGGGTGGAGTGGATAGGTGGAAAAGGAGATAGGCAGGTAGGACAAGTCCGGACAAGTTATGGGGACAGTTACTGAGCTGGAAGTTTAGAACTAGGGTGAGGTGGGGGAAAGGGAAATGAGGAAACTGTTGAAGTCCACGTTGATGCCCTGGGTTGAAGTGTTCCGAGGTGGAAGATGAGGCGTTCTTCCTCCAGGCATCTGGTGGTGAGGGAGCGGCGGTGAAGGAGGCCCAGGACCTCCATGTCCTCTGCAGAGTGGGAGGGGGAGTTGAAATGTTGGGTCACGGGGCGGTGTGGTTGATTGGTGCGGGTGTCCTGGAGATGTTCCCGAAAGCGCTCTGCTAGGAGGCGCCCAGTCTCCCCAATGTAGAGGGGACCGCATCGGGAGCAACGGGTACAATAAATGATATTAGTGGATGTGCAAGTAAAACTTTGATGGATGTGGAAGGCTCCTTTACGGCCTTGGATAGAGGTGTGGGAGGAGGTGTGGGCGCAGGTTTTACAGTTCCTGCGGTGGCAGGGGAAAGTGTCAGGATTGGAGGGTGGGTTGTTTGGGGGTGTGGACCTGACCAGGTAGTCACGGAGGGAACGGTCTTTGTGGAAGGCGGAAAGGGGTGGGGAGGGAAATATATCCCTGGTAGTGGGGTCTGTTTGGAGGTGGCGGAAATGTCAGCGGATGATTTGGTTTATGCGAAGGTTGGTAGGGTGGAAGGTGAGCACCAGGGGCGTTCTGTCCTTGTTACGGTTGGAGGGGTGGGGTCTGAGGGCGGAGGTGCGGGATGTAGACGAGATGCGTTGGAGGGCATCTTTAACCATGTGGGAAGGGAAATTGCGGTCTCTAAAGAAGGAGGCCATCTGGTGTGTTCTGTGGTGGAACTGGTCCTCCTGGGAGCAGATCCGGCGGAGGCGGGGGAATTGGGAATACGGGATGGCATTTTTGCAAGAGATAGGGTGGGAAGAGGTGTAATCCAGGTAGCTGTGGGAGTCGGTGGGTTTGTAAAAAATGTCAGTGTCAAGTCGGTCATCATTAATGGAGATGGAGAGGTCCAGGAAGGGGAGGGAGGTGTCAGAGATGGTCCAGGTAAATTTAAGGTCAGGGTGGAATGTGTTGGTGAAGCTGATGAATTGCTCAACCTCCTCGCGGGAGCACGAGGTGGCGCCAATGCAGTCATCAATGTAGCGGAGGAAGAGGTGGGGAGTGGTGCCAGTGTAATTACGGAAGATCAACTGCTCTACGTAGCCAACAAAGAGACAGGCATAGCTGGGGCCCATACGTGTGCCATCCTCTCCAGACGTCCCCAACAGTACCCTTCCACCGACACTCTCATTCATTTGGCCGAACTGGTCCTCACCCTTAACAATTTCTCCTTTGTATCCTCCCACTTCCTCCAGACCAAAGGGGTAGCCATTGGTGGGCACACAGAACACTTCAACCCCAGGGCATCAATGTGGACTTCAACAGTTTCCTCATTTCCCCTTTCCCCACCTCACCCTAGTTCTAAACTTCCAGCTCAGCACTGTCCCCATGACTTGTCTGGACTTGTCCTACCTGCCTATCTCCTTTTCCACCTATCCACTCCACCCTCTCCTCCCTGACCTATCACCTTCATCCCCTCCCCCACTCACCCATTGTACTCTATGCTACTTTCTCCCCACCCCCACCCTCCTCTAGCTTATCTCTCCGAGCTTCAGGCTCACTGCCTTTATTCCTGATGAAGGGCTTTTGCCCGAAACGTCGATTTCGAAGCTACTTGGATGCTACCTGAACTGCTGTGCTCTTCCAGCACCACTAATCCAGAATTCCTTTTTGAGAGATCAAGTCAGCACTTTGTCCACCTGGTTCTTCTCCCAAGAGCTGTTCTTTGAAATACAAGCTTGATTTCTTGCATTCTGTCTGTAGAACCTCTGTTTCTTTAGTTTTGCTGATGCAAGTGAGGTTCTATTATCAATATTTAAGCAGCTTCACCAAGTTATACATCAGATACAGAAGACACAGTTTTCTTCATTCCCAACTGAGTTGACTGATTTCAGTACCTTTGAGTAAAATGCTAATTTTTGGGTTAGTCTGTCTTTGTTTATCTCACACTGATTTTTGACTTGGCTGACCTATAGCCAAATAATTGCTGTGGCTGTTTTAAAGTTTTTTAAAAAAATCAACCCACAAATGCCTGAGAATTAAAATGAGGGAATAGAATTAAAAAGTCAGAAGTCCCTATTTTATTCATAGTATGATACCTTCCTGTATCCCTCTTAATCATTGTGTTTCAATACCAGTGTGTCTCTTTCAGTTCTTACTTAACCCACCTTTGTAAACTCTCTGAGCGAGACCATCACTTTGACACCAATTAGTGTTACATTTCTGCAGCAAGTTTACACTAAGTTAGAACTATACTGAGGCAGTTGAACCTCAATGTAATTTGGGTTATAATTGTAATTGTCACTTTTAGAATACTGCATCCTTTAATAGGAAGGACGTTATTAAACTTGAGAGAGTACAGAAAAGATTTACAGGATGTTGCTGTGACTGAAGGGCTTGATTATATGGAGAGGCTGAAGAGGCTGGGGCAATTTTCTCCAGTGTTGGATGCTGAGTTGTGACTTTATCGAGGTTTATAAAATCATGAGAGGCATGGATAGGGTGATTTTTTTTCCTAGGGGAGGTGAGTCCAAAACTGAGAGGGGAAAGATTTAAAAAGGACCTGAGTTGTAACTTTTTCACACAGAGGTTGGTGCGTGTAGGGAATGAGCTGCCAGAGCTAGTGGTGGAGGCTGGTACAATTACAACAGTTAAAAGGCATTTGGATGGGTATATAAACAGGAAGAGTTTAGAAGGTTATAGGCCAAATACTGGCAAATGGGACTAGTTCAGATTGGGATGTCTGGTTGGCGTGGACAATTTGGATCGAAGAATGTATAACTCTATGACTCATGCCAATTAGGTTCCTCACATAGAAGATGCAACCGGTAATTTGAAAACCTCAACTGGAATTAACTAGAATGTAGATGAAAGAACATTATGCTAATCCCTGGAACCTCCAATTTATTTTTGCTGTGCATTAATACGGATCAATTTTTTAAAAATCAAAACAATAGCATTCAGGTCACTTAGGTGACAGCATAGATGAAACATTGTGGCAGATTCCACCCAACTGTAGCTATTTGTTCAAAGCTCATGAAAACAAATCAAACTAATTGGACGCCCACACGTGACATTTACTTTCTTTGCTTATGTATGCAAAATTTCCTCAACAAATTTCACTTTATTTGATAACTGTACCTTTCAGGATCATATTGACAGTTCGTGATTAAAGTTTGTTTTCCTGGGGGTTCACTAACTTTATGCTTTATTATAAAATCTCGACGATTCCCTACGTCAAAGATAAAGACTAATGTTTAATTTATATTTGAGGCTTATCCCATTTGTCTTTAATTTGAACAATTGATACCCTGCAAAATGTTAGCGGAGTTTCTGTTTCTGATTTGTGGTGAATTACGATTTGTCTTTCTGCTGTCTCTTTCTAAACAATTTTTAAAAAAATATAACTGGCCAACGTCTCTCATCCAAATACATCTTCTACAGTATAATACTGTTGGATATCATGGACCCAAAGTTGTAGCCTATGCTCTCTGTAGGCAAGTGAACCTCATTAAGTGTAACAACTAGTCTCTGGGAAAGGATCCCCAATTATTTATAATCCTTTCCCTTATGTGATACATTTCTCTTTCCAAATCCAATCTATTTGTTCTAAAAGGAACCAATTTACCCAGACTTTATTGACTTAAAGAAAGATACAAGTTTATTAGTTATTAAAATGCAGAGAAAAATAAAATACTAACAGATTAGAAATGAGAAGCAATGAAAAAGATAAGAGTTTTAAAGCAACGATCAGTCTTTGGTTTAGTTGTGCAAAATAGATGGCAGTAAGTTGTGGTCATTAATTTGGGTGATTCCAGTTGCACTGCCTCTGGAAGTTATGCAGCAGGCTTGAAATTCTGTGAGCTGCACAGTAGACAAAAGAAATAGTTTTTTCTATTCAACAAGAGCTTTGGACTGACAACTTGCTGCCAGCAATTAGAAAAAGAGAGAGAATATGAGAGACTTTCCTTTTCACCTGAAAGTGCAGAAGTATCCAGAATAACCTCTCAGCTATAACCTTCACAGTACTCCACAGGAGAAAGTGAGGACTGCAGATGCTGGAGATCAGAGTTGAAAATGTGTTGCTGGAAAAGCGCAGCAGGTCGGGCAGCATCCAAGGAACAGCAGAATCGATGTTTCGGGCATGAGCCCTTCTTCAGGAATGAGGAAAGTGTACCAAGCAGGTTAAGATTAAAGGTAGGGAGGAGGGACTTGGGGGAGGGGCGTTGGGAATGCGATAGGTGGAAGGAGGTTAAGGTGAGGGTGATCGGCCAGAGTGGGGGTGGGGGCAGAGAGGTCAGGAAGAAGATTGCAGGTTAGGAAGGTGGTGCTAAGTTTGAGGGTTGGGACTGAGACAAGGTGGGGGGAGGGGAAATTAGGAAACTGGAGAAATCTGAGTTTGTCCCTTGTGGTTGGAGGGTTCCTAGGCAGAAGATGAGGCGCAGGTCCTTGGACTCCTCCATCACCAGACCATAGCAACATGACGGCTGGAGGAAGAGCGCCTCATCTTCTGCCTAGGAACCCTCCAACCACATGGGATGAACTCAGATTTCTCCAGTTTCCTCATTTCCCCTCCCCCTATCTGTTCTCAGTCCCAACCCTCGAACTCAGCACCACCTTCCTAACCTGCAATCTTCTTCCTGACCTCTCCGCCCCCACCCCCACTCCAGCTTATCACCCTCACCTGAACCTCCTTCCACCTATCGCATTTCCAACGCCCCTCCTCCCTACCTTTTATCTTAGCCTGCTTGGCACACTTTCCTCATTCCTGAAGAAGGGCTCATGCCTGAAACGTCGATTCTCCTGCTTCTTGGATGCTGCCTGACCTGCTGCGCTTTTCCAGCAACACATTTACAGCACTCTACAGGCCTAGCACTCCAGACTAGCATGCACACCTAAAATACATCGCATATGCACATGCACATACAGACAAGCTAAAGTACATCTTGTTTTTTTACCTCCTCTTGTTCATTCATGACAGGAACAAACATAGACATAGCTTTCACCCTGACATCTTCAATTCATCTCACAATATGTCTGCAGTCTAATGATCTAAATCACTCGAGATGGTTCAGATTTTTCTCTTACATTTCTTCCTGTGAAATAGTTGTCTGAAATTTGTTGACACTCTTCCAGATGCAATATTCCACAGGCTCTCACATGCACTTCACACAGAAAATTTCCAGAAAGTCAGTGTTTGCTCAGCAATCTCTGACTTGCATGTTTGTTTGAAAACTAGACCACCTGTTTCAGATCAGATTAGATTAGATTCCCTACAGTATGGAAACCTTTTACTGAAAGGTTCAAAATGTCAGTAATTCAGGGCTATGATCCAGTACTATGATATATGCCATATTGGTCTGATTCTTCACAAAGTGCAAGAGTGGCAATATTCACAATTATAAATTGCACCTTGGATGTAAGATCTGCTAAATTATGGGAATGTATGCGATGCAGTTTTAAAACTGAAGATTACATGAAGGCTTTTTTGTCATGGCATGGGAAAACAGTAAACTTGAAATAGATTGACAGTCCTACAATTTGCAATGGAATCTAGAGCCAAGCAGTGAACTCCATCGTACAGTTGGATAGCTTAAATAGCTCACAAGGTAACAAGTGCAGCATATTCTTTGGCTTCTGTTCCCAACTCTTGCAGATAATTGACAGCTGCATCCTGACAGGCAGGGTACACAGCCATCCTCTGGGAAATATGCCCTGATACTCACATTCATTTTAACACCCATCAAACAGAAAGTCAGCTGCAACTTGCCCACAGATTCAATTTGTAATTTCAAAAAGGAATGTCTGTGTTGTCACTATTGCATGTCATGTCTGCTGCCAAATAGAAACATTTGAAATTCTTTAAACATACAAAAACATGGCTGCAAAGCTATTGTGGCCTGTTATGTGCTTCCATTCACTAAGGAATGTCAAGGTCAAGATGATTTTCTTTCACATTGCAGGGCTAGACATCAGTCTGTGTTCATTTTTCCTCGCCTCATTCATAAATGGAAATTTTAAAATCTGTGTCCCTTACTTGTGGACTTCTGCCCAAGGGAAAACGTGCTCTCAGCTTTGCCACCTTTTAAGTCCTCACAGGATATATACATCAACAAGATAATCTTTCTTTCTTTAAAAATCCAATGGCTATCAGTCAATCCTGTTCAACTTTTTCTGTTAAGCTAAAACTTCATGCCAGCAATCAGTTGAGTGAACCATCTCATGCACCAATATCCTTTCTTACGTAGGGCTACCAAAGCTGTACACAATGCTACAGAGTGTAACTAAAGCCCTGGACAGTTACCACAAAGTTTGTCTACTTTTTGAAAGCAGAAGAAAGTAAGATTGATGCTGATATTCTTGTGGCCAGCAAATTGTTCCTGAGCGCAGGCTGGAATTGTCGAACAGGATCATGTGGAATCATCAATGTAGCTGACCATGTGACTAGCTGGAAAATTGAATTTTCCAATGTGCAATTCCCCTGTCTTGAACTCTCCAAAAGAATCCATCAAAGTTGAAACACTTTGAAGGAGTTTGCTTCACTTAAGCTTAATTGTTACCAGGAACAATTTTTAGTGAATAAACAATTAGTCTCAGTGCTGGATAAATATTAAGTTGGTTCACCACTTACTCCCCTGACCTCTGTAAAATACTTCCCCTATATACCTGGACCCAATATACCGGCCACTACAGCAGACAGCTCGAACTGACAACCGGAAGCGGCAGAGACAGGCCACTATAAATACCGGAAGCGCTTCACAGGAGGCTCCCAAGCACAGAGGATGTCACCTAGACAGGGGACGAAACGTTTGCAAGACAAATTCCCAGCTCGGCGAACAGAACCACAACATACTTCCCCTAACCCGTTGCATCACCCTGGATCCATGATGACCAAACTCTGGCCGGAACAGCCCATCCTTCCCTCAGACCTACAGTAGCTTATTGCTAATGCAACCAGAATATATATTGCATATGTCTCTGTAGGGCAACCAACAGTGGTCACCTGTGTACTTGCAGGAAAAGGTAGCCTGTATCTTAAAGGAATGCACCAGGACAGATGGACTTTTTCTGTCCATTTTGACATCCATGGGGAGGAGGACTTAAGCTCACGAATAGTCAAAAAAAAATCCCAGGTTTCTGTTGGAACAAGTTTACTGCAGTAGGTCCATTTGGAATGAAGTGCCAGAGTGGATACCCGATAGGCCTCAGTTTAAGCATTTTTCTTTAAATCTACTTCAATAGAGAGGTTGATGGAGCCTATAGAATCAATTCCTTTCCCTGGCAAAAAAAATTGGGCGTACATAAGGTTATCAGCAGAAGGCAAGGTTAGGAGTGAAATTAAGTGATATTTGGCTATACAGGCATGGGCCTCAGGTTAAAACTGCAATTAAGGTGAATTACTTTATTGGAACCTGATTTATTGCAGTTTAAAATAACAGCATTCTTCTTAATCTGGATGTTTTTCTGACTGTTTAATAAGCCAGATTGTAGCCAGAAAGAAGTCACTGTGATCTGTGGGGAAAGGTCTCTGTGGCTAATTCAACTGTATGCCTGCATGTTTGTAACAAGCCTTGAAGCTGCAATAACAAATAACAATAATTTATATATTCTTGAGTTTTGTGCTGATGTTTAACTGGCGTATAGGGAAAGAGTAAAGATCCCACAATGGATCACTGGAGCATGCAGCCGATAATTTATTTTCAGACCGAAAGGTTTCCATTTATAGCTAGCTTCTGTTTCCTGTTTTTAAACCAATTCCGTATCCAGTGCTACAGTTTATCTTCTATTCCAGGTTGGACTGATATTCAGAACTACATGAAAATATAATATCCACTGTGGGCTCTTTACAATTTTAATTCAATGCCAGTCAGAGATTTTGTTGAAGGTCTTGTGAAAATCTCCAAAATATACTAATTACTTTCCTTGTTTGCCACATAAATGGTGCTTAAAATGTCCAGAAGATTTGTTAAATATTATCTTCTGACTGGCGGACACGTTGACTATTCTTTGAAACATTTGTCTTTTTTCCCAAGTGTTCATGTTTCACTTCTAGAGACTTAGATAATTAGTTATAGTCCACAAAGAACTATCGACGTCTCCCTCCATTAGAGAGAAGCAATTGATTATGTTGCTCAAACCATTTGATTCCACATCAAATGTAAACAAGGCAAAGAGGCACACCCCCTATGAATCAACACGACTGGTATGGGGATTGAGCCTGTGCTATTGGTATCATTCTGCATCACACTGTAATCATCTGAGCTTACTGAACCCCATGGCAGAACTCATGTTGATCTTGAGAACAATAAAATCGAGTTGCCTCTTAGATCTTCTGTGAATAATGCAGCTATATTAGTCAGTTGCTAATTCTCTGGATCCTCCTCTGAATTTAATGAACTTACAAAATGTTAAGGAGAGTTCACTAATTCCATCATCTAACTTTCTGCAGTCCTAAAAATATTGCACAAATAAATTATGTTTGTCCCCATGTACTATTTGTGCACAGGAACAGACATAATCAGTTGTGGGTGGATATTTCGCAGAAATTACACAGCTATAAATGTTCTGTATATTATTGCTTAATATTTGCGTTCCTTCATTTAAAATATTAATATTCATGTGGGAAGTTAATTTCTAATTGATACTTCTCATTTCTTGCAAAGTCGTTGAGCCGAATCTTCAGCTTTTTGTTCTAAGTGTGATACTGGACTTAAAAAGTAAGTGTTTCCCCATTATTGTATCAGGTGTCTGTTGGGTGTTCTAGTGGTCATCCAGCTTTTTCCTGTGATCTCTTCCTGGGTCACTGTGTAGGAAGCTGCCAGCTGGTCATAGCCACTATGAGCTGCAGTGCCACATTGGAGATGGTGGCTGCTAGTAGCACTGTTACTCAGAAGTCCAGGGACAGCAGCACAGTAGGTACCTTTATAGGTGAATCCTGTGGAGAGAGAATGTTTGGAGGAGTTAGAATCAAGGGAAGGCCAGTTGGTTTTCAGTGGCCCTCTTTTCCTCTCTCACATCTTTACCCTGATCATCCCCAGAGTGAGGCATCTCAATCCATATGCCCCTCTAGACAAACCAAGCAGGCAGTTGCTCCATTTGACCAGTCGCAAAGCCTTCCAGTGTCGTCTTCTGCATTTCTGAAGTTAATTGCCAACATTTGTTGAAGAGACCCTCAAATAGTCATTGAGTGATGATTAATGTCCTCGCTTGGTGGATGGAAGGAAGGCCATCCCACTCAGAACTCAGTTTCTGTGGTGGCCAAAGGCTGTGGCAATCTCCTCACTGCAATTATCTCCCCTCCCATGGTGTTCTGTGCTGTGTTTTAGGAGAGAAAGTTCCAATCTAGTAGTTATCATCAGCTTTAATAGCACTACTACTTATAGAATGTGGGTATCATTGACAAGGTCTGCATTTATTGCCCTTTGAGAAGGTATTTTGAGCTTTTCCTTGAACTTAGAATTAGAATTAAGTTTAGTGTCACATGTAGTTAAGTACAGGGATATTAGAGTAGAGTGAAAAGTGTATATGTCACCATTCTCTGGCAGCAACTTAGGTACCTAGGTACACAATCTTAAGCATAAATTAGAAAATAAAGAAGTAAAATTTAAAGATTAGCATTACGATCCTTCTTAGGTGCTTAGCCATGGGCCTGGATCTGGGCTTTTCCACCCCGAGCGCTGAGACCATCACCAGGGCGAGTCCCCTCGCTGTGCCACCATCGCAGAACCGTTTTGCCATTCTTCAGTACCATCTTGCCTTTACTGGTGACATCGCACCATGAGACTGTGCTGGGACAATCTCGCCACTCAACCACCGCTGAAGCTGTCATGTGCTGTCCACAGTAAGTAAGTTAAGTAAGGAACTGCGGCAATCCATGTCATGTCGATACACCTCTTCAGAGTTCCAGGATTTTCCCTCATTCTGATACAGTTCCAAATCAGGATGGTGCCTGATTTGGAGGGGAATTTGAGGTGTTAGGTCTCCCATGTGACACGCCTTTGCTTCTAGGTGTTGCATGTTGCAAGTTTTGAAGTGACTGGCCAAGGATACTAGATAATTTGCTGTAATGTGTCATGTAGAGATTTACATTTCAACAGAGCAGAGGGCCCATTTCTGAATACAAAGGAAATCAAAATTCTTGTCATTAGACTCAGTTTAATTTGACTGATAGAATACCCGCTTGGTCATATCACAAAACACTCATGTTTCGGGCAAATGTGCCTTTACACCACCTCTGGTATATTTCTGCACCTCCTAATTGAGGGTGTATTCTTATCTTGCGTTACTGATAGAAAAAGCACTTCAAAACATTTTGGCAACAGAACAGAACATAACAAATTAGGAGCAGGAATAGAATATGTTTTTCAGCCTGCCTCCCATTCAATAAAATTCTCGGCTGATCTGATTGTGGCCGTGTCTCAGTTTTCCAGTCTGCTTCCTATACTCTTGACTTCCTTGCCAATCAACAACCTGTCTAACTCAGTCTTGAATATAAAGTCATACAGCATGAAAACAGACCCATCAGTCCAACTTGTCCATGCCAACCAGATATCCAGAATTAATCTAGTCCCATTTGCCAACATTGGGGCCATCTCCTTCCTATTCATGTACCTATCCAAATGTTTTTTAAGTGTTGTAATTGCACCAGCCTCCACCACTTTCTCTAGTAATTTATTCCACGCACACACTACCCTCTGCGTGAAAAAGTTGGCTCTCAGTTCCCTTTTAAATCTTTCCCCTCTCACCTTAAACCTATGCCCTCTAAGTTTGGACTCTCCTACCTTGGGAAAAATAACATGAATGCAGCAACTCAATTTTGTTGACAGGAAACCCAGTGGGCTGCGAGAATCAACACATTCTATCTGTTTCCGGGTACATGGACATCAGGAATTGTTTTAGGGCTTTACCTTTATTGTTAAAAACCCATAATCTGTGCAGAGATAATTGCCTTTTTCTGTGTTAATTCAGTGTGTCTGTGTTTTGGATTAAGGGGATATAACTTTAATTTGGATCATAACTTAAGCATTTACTAGGGTTTGCTCCTTGATAATGTTTTGTCTCTAACAGGTTATTTTGAGTTCATTAAAGAAGCCTGGTGAAAATCTATTTTATTCTGGATAGTTGTCATCATCAGCAAACACTTGCTGATGAGCATGGTTATCCACTTTCTCTATCACTGGTCAGGGGTTAGGTGAATCAGTGGAGGGTTGATGAGCCCAATCCTAGGGCCATATCTCTGACCACATATTTGGTCAGTATTTTGGGGAGGTGGAATGGCTTCTTGGTCTTGAGATCACTTGCATTCTTTCTCCAGTTCTTTTTCCCTATTTCCTCTGGCTGACAAAAGATTTAAAAGAACTGTCCCCCTTAATAAAGAGGTTCCAATAGATGGCAAAATATACAAAACATATTCAGTTCTTTGTAAGAGCACTACTGGATATGAGAAAGAAAAATGTAAGGGATTCCTTCGGATCAGTTTCTTCTGAGCGAGGGTCTCCCAGGCATTAATGTTGATGTTCCATTTCTTGAGGTAAGCCTTCAGAGAGTCTTTGAAGTGCTTTCTTGGTCTTTTTCACATTCAAGTGCCTTCCTTCAGCTGGGTAATGAAGATTTGCTTTGGCAGTTGGAACTCAAGCACTCTAAGCATGTGGCTGGCCCAGCAGAGTTGGTTTTAGATGGTCATGGCATTGTTGCTGATGCTAATAGCTGCTTCAAGGAGACTGATGTTAGTATGCCTGCCTTCCCAGTTGATGCAAAGAATTAGTCTCAAACAGCATTAATGGTGCTTCACCAGGGATTATCTTCTGAACAGTAGCACAGAAAAGATACAATTGGCCATTTTGAATTGCATTATTTTCAACATCCACTGATCCAGTTCCTTTAAGGAAGGTAGGATTAACATTTTTCCCATGATACATTTCTCATGTTACCAGAAACAAATTTACAGGGGATTGCCAATTTATGAAAGCTTGATTTATATATGGTCATCATTATGAGTGCGATCCCAAACGGGTGTAATTTTAAATACGTAGCATTCTAACATATGAATGGCTGCTTTGCCTTGTCCTCCTTTGGGTTCCAACTTGCAAGCAAACCCCAGAAGGGAACTTGTTCACAACTCAGGGTCTGCTTGTGCTGTGTATTTCAAACATGCATCTGAACTAGCAGCTAGACTGATGCTCAGCAAGACAGTATACTTCACTTTTAAAACCATGTCTCTGTACTATGGAGGAAATAATTCCAAACATTTTAAGTACTGATTTCTTTTTGAGTCTACATTGTTTTCTGATACCTGTGACACAAGGATTATTCATTTGGACAACTATGACAAAGGAAGGTTATTATTTCGATGAAATAATTTATTCTAGACAGTGTATATTTCAATTAGCTTAAATTTCATTTTTATCCATTGTATATCTGACTACTAGTAATTTTTAGTATTGAAATAGTAAGATCTGTTTGTCAACTTAAAGATTAAGGCATATTCTGGCCACACAGTGCAGGCTAAAGTCACATATGATTCCTGTGAAGTATACAATGCATATCCTGAAAGATTCATTTTTTTGTTGTGACACAGTCTCCTGAACCTGGTCTATCTTTTCCATTTTCCTGTTCTGGTTCACGTAATGCAATTAATTTCCATGGAACATTGTGTTCATTGAACTTTAATGATTTTCCTTGCCTTCCAAAGATAAGCACATTGTCGGTCAACTTGCAACTCTAGTACCGCCTTGGCTCAGTAGATTACGCAAACAATCAAACAGTATATACAATGCTCATTTACTGCTTTGCTAGGTGCTCAGTCCTGGATCTGTTGGTAGAATGGAAGATTGAATTTAATAGTTGCAGCAAGAATAAATTATAATGTCTATATAACTATCCAAGTCAAATAATTGCTATTGCTGCAATTATTATGGGGCCAGATTTTAAAGTTACAATGAGGTTATTTGTGCTTGCTGTTATTTATGCTCTAATTGTGTGATAACTTCAGGTAGATTGTTTTCATTCAAAAAATATGCTTACTTCATAAATTATGTTTAAGCACTTACAAAGGCCCAAAACAGTTTCATACACACTTTGCAGAAAATAGTGGAGTTTTGACATTCCTCATTAGACCTTCAATCAAAAAGGCATTTTGCACAACAACCTCAAGTGGATTTTGTTTTTATTTCAGAAATATACTTTGTTCATAAATTATCATAAAATTTGAAATTTCTCATCAGAAATTCAATCCAGTTACAACAAGATAGGCATTTTCTCAACATGAACATTAATTACAGAGACTAAAATAAAATTGCATTCCCTTGAAGGCTGTGAGAGTATTTCAAAATGTAACCAGCCTTCATTATATTTTAGCAGAAAGACCTTTGATAGTGGTCTTTACCCACTGCACCTTGGTGGCAGCTGCACCAAAATTGAAAGCTTCCCTCAACACGTCCTGGATTTTGGATGGTGCCAGTCTGCAACACTCAGACAAGGTCAACATTTTGCCCAACAAGTTTCAGGAAGACCAAAGAGTTGATGGTCTTCCAGGTGTAGTTGATGTTTGTGTCCCAGGGAGCAGACTGTAGAGCACAGAGTTGGAATAAACCTCAACAAAAATCACTGCATCTCTCTCCAGAGATGCAAAAGCATATTCCAGAAGGAAATGTGCAACAGTCTCCTCACCAGCACAGCTGCTTCGAGGGCAAACTGGTTTACGTGAAGGATCTGATAGGCAGTGCCCTTCTCACCATCAGCGAAGATACGGTCCATCTTTGATCTCCAAACAAAGTGGCAGATGGCTTGGGTGTCTGCAGTGGTGCAGGCTGAGGGAATAGGCCAGACTTACGCCACATACAGCAACATTGGTAGTACCTCACACCTGTTGACCAGGTTTTTACCCATAATGGAGGAGGAGTGGTGCTCGTATCTACCTTGTTTCTGCCTCACCATGACTGGAGGGAGGCAAATGTAATTCCTCTCTTCAAGAAAGGAAATAGGGAAATCCCCGGCAATTACAGACCAGTCAGTCTCACGTCTGTCGTCGGCAAGGTGTTAGAAAGGATTCTGAGGGATAGGATTTGTGACCATCTGGAAGAGCATGTCTTGATTAAATGCAGTCAGCACGGCTTTGTGAGGGGCAGGTCATGCCTCACAAATCTTATTGAGTTCTTTGAGGATGTTACTAGACAAGTTGGATGTATGTATATGGACTTCAGCATGGCATTTGATAAGGTTCCCTATGGTAGGCTCGTTCAGAAGGTCAGGAGGAATGGGATACAGGGAAATTAAGCTGTTTGGATACAGAATTGGCTGGTCGACAGAAGACACCAAGTGGTGGTGGAAGGAAAGTATTCTGCCTGGAAGTCAGTGGTGAGTGGTGTTCCATAGGGCTCTGTTCTTGGGCCTCTACTCTGTAATTTTTATTAATGACTTGGATGAGGAGATTGAAGGATGGGTTAGGAAGTTTGGAAATGACACAAAGGTTGGATGTGTCATTGACAGTATAGAGGACTGTTGTAGGCTGCAGTGTGACATTGACAGGATGCAGAGATGGGCTGAGAGGTGGCAGATGGAGTTCAACCTGGATAAATGCAAAATGATGCATTTTGGAAGGTCAAACTTGAAAGTTGAGTACAGGATTAAAGACAAGGTTCTTGGCAGTGTGGAGGAACAGCGAGACCTTGGTGTGTTAAGAAAGCATACGGTGTTTTGGCTTTCATTAACAGGGGGATTGAGTTTAAGAGCTGTAAGATCTTGTTGCAGCTCTACAAAACTTTGGTTAGACCACAATTGGAATACTATGTCCAGTTCTGGTTGCTCTATTGTAGGAAAGATGTGGATGTTTTGGAGAGGGTTCAGAGGAGGTTTACCAAGATGCTGCCTGGAATGGATGGCTTATCTTATGAAGAGAGGTTGACTGAGCTCGGACTTTTTTCATTGGAAAAAAGAAGGAAGAGAGGGGACCTAATTGAGGTATACAAGATAATGAGAGGCATAGATAGACTTGATAGCCAGAGACTTTTTCCCAGGGCAGAAATTGTTAACATGAGAGGTCATAGTTTTAAGCTGTTTGGCAGAAAGTATAGAGGGGAGGTCAGAGGCGGGTTCATTACGCAGAGAGTTGTGAGAGCATGGAATGCGTTGCCAGCAGCAGTTGTGGAAGCGAGGTCGTTGGGGATATTTGAGAGACTGCTGGACATGCATATGGTCACAGAAATTTGAGGGTTCATACATTAGGTTTACCTAACATGAGGATCAATGGTCGGCACAACATCGTGGGTTGAAGGGCCTGTTCTGTGTTCTATATACCGCTCCTCAGTTTTGGCAATGCCCTGGCCTCTCCAAGCCATCAAACTTCCAGATAATTTGTCCTGATGGTGAAGGGGGATAAATAATTACTCACATTTTTCCTGATGGATTCGAAGAGGGGTCCAATACAACATACAAACAAGACAGTGGAGTGGGCAGCCCTGCCTGACTCCAGACCTGATTGAGCTGCTTTCTGATTCCTGCTTGTTGATTGAGACAGCACGAACCATGGTGGTCCAGAGCAGTCAGACCCAATTGGAGAAACCCATTCTACACATGTGCAATGTCCTGTTAAAGGCCTTTTCCAGATCCTGGCTGATAAGGCAGGTGTCGATCTCCCTGCTCTGCACGTAGGCAATCGTATCCCTGAGGAGTATGAAGCTCTCAGAGATCTTCCTGCCCAGTACAGCACAGGTTTGGCTGAGGTGAATCATTGATCCCAGAACAGACCTGACCCAATTGGCAATGATCTAAAACAAGATTTTGTAATCCACATTGTGCAGTGGGATCAGTTGCCAATTCTTTATTTCCTCCCTCACCCCCTGAGGTTGTAGATGAGGGTAATGATACTCTTCCTCACAGATTCGTACATGCTACCTGACAGAAGCATACTGTTGTACATCTCCTGGCCAATCAAGTCTCTCAGAGCTGAATATAACTGGTTGGGAGTTTTATTCTTCTCAAAGGACTCATAGGCCTTGGTGTTACGACATTGAAGTGAATCCCTCTGTTAATTAAACCAAAGGTCTGGTAAAATTGACCTCGCCTCATAATCTGTTAAAATATGAGTGACAGAGAACTCCCAAATTCCATTATTTAAAGAGAATAACATCAATTTTTTTAACTATAAAAGTGAACATTAAACAAATATGCAGAGGTGGGTTCTGCTGATGCTGAAGATTAAAGTCAAGCTTAGAGTAGTGCTGAAAAAGCACAGCAGGTTAGGCAGCATCCGAGGAGCCGAAGGGCTTTTGCCCGAAATGTCACTTTTCCTGCTCCTTGGATGCTGCTTGACCTGCTGTGCTTTTCTAGCACCACTCTAATCTTGACATTAAACAATTATGCACAACTCTATGCCCCCTTTTCTCTTAACAGCTTATTATCTGCCTCCAACTCTATAACAATATGCTGTTTCAGTCAGACACTTATTAAAATTGCATCAACTTAGTTTCAAAACCACCAGCAGCTGTCATCTTCTATGTCTTTTTTATTCCAACTGACGAGCTCCTTGGTCATTTTTACTGCGAATGTGTTTCATACGAAAGGTACCTTTGATAAAGAGTGAACCCTAATTTCTTGGAGAGCAAGAGGTTAGCTCTCCAAGTATTTCTGACTCAACTGCCATTGCTGTCTGACCAATTTTCAAAAGGTCTGACCAATTTTTGAAAGGATGGCAGTTTGGCTCAGTGGTTACCACTGCTGCCTCACAGTACCAGGCACCCAGGTTCGATTCCAACCTCGGGCAATTGTCTGTGTGGTTTTTGCACATCCTCCCCATGTCTGCTTGGGTTTCCTCTGGGTGCTCCGGTTTCCTCCCACAATCCAAAGATGTACAGGTTAGGTGAATTGGCCATGCTAAATTGCCCATAGTGTTCAGGGATATGTAGGTTTGGTGCATTAGTCAGGGGTAAATGTAGAGTATTACAGTTGGGGAATGGGTGTGGTTGGGTTACCCTTTGGAGGGTCAATGTGGACTTGTTGGGCCACGCTGTAGGTATTCCATAATTTCATGCCCTTCCAGCATTGGATTGTCTCATTTGTTCAATGTTGACAAAACTAAAACTTTAAACTCAATTAGGCTTTAGTATTCAGAGGTATAATTTAAACTGGTTAAACTTGAATTGTTGTCAAACAGCAACCAAAACTCAGGTATCCATTTTGCAGCCATATGTTACATATTTTCAATTTTCCAGTACACAGTGGGACTGCCATCTAGTCGTATACACAGGTGCTTGCAATCTCTCAGTTCAGAAATCATTCACTCTCTCGTAAACGCACAGTACATGCCTTCAACTTCATAACACTTGGTTATCTGGAGATAATGGCTAATCTCCTATGCACTGTCATCTAAGACCTGCATGATAAAGGACAGGAATGGCTGGGAGGATGTACTGTCCATGGGCTACATGCCAAACTTCACGTAGGATTGGCTGATCCTCAGGCAGCCAGACTGAGATGATGTTACTGAACCGTTTATTTGCTTTTGGCTACTGAGATCTGAAAGAAGAAATGTGAGCACATCTCATCCTGCTCCTGGACTAGAAGATTATCTTGGAAACCTCCAAGGCAGGGAGTGAGGCTTGTTGAATCTTCACCTCCTGGAAATACCTTTGACATTATTTGCAGAATGATGCATACTTTTTCAGGGCTGGGACATTTGTACCAATCTCTGTCTTGGGTTTTGAACACATTTGAGTGTAATGAACTTCTTAGTGTTCCCTCTGACTGTTTCCAATCCATCTGCTGGAGACTCAAAGAGAGGTTTCACAGTTCTCCAACTTTTGTATTTCCTTTTGAATTCTGGGGTCAACAGTTTTATATTCATATCGGTACACCATTAACTACCATCATCTAAAGTTGCTGCTCCTGCTCTATGTCTCCACTGCTGTCTTTCCAAATCTGTTGGTTTTACCACTGAAGTACATAGGCTGACATTAAATGACTGTGTACTTGCATAGTAACTACAATCTCAACATATTATTTCCAAATCTTCCTGTTCTTTGCTTTCTGGTTCAGACTATATGTGCCTTCGTGAGGATTCTTTGATCTGATTGGTTAAATGCTTTTGCTGTTCCTTGAATTGAATTGAATTTATTGTCACACGTACCAAAGCAAAGTGAAAAGCTTTGTCTTGTGAGCAATACAGGCAGATCACAGAGTAAGTAAATAACAGGTAAACAGCAGCAAAAACAAAAACACAGGTACAGGCGAATGTTAAGAATTTGTGAGTCCTTTCAGTACTCTAACAACAGTAGGGTAGAAACTTTTGTGAAACCGGCCAGTGCGTGTGTTTAGGCTTTTGTACCTTCTCCCCAGTGGTAAAGGTGGTAGAAAAATATTGCCAGGGTGGGATGGATCTTTAAGCATGCTGGAGGCCTTTCCTTGACAGTGGGCCTGGTAGATGGATTCTGTAGATGGGAGGTTGGCCTTTTGTGATTGCCGAGGCCGAATTCACCCTCTCTGAAACCATCTCTGATCTTGAATGGTACTGTTGCCATACCAGGTAGTGATACATCCAGGCAGAATGCTGTTGATGGCGCACCTATAAAAGTTGACAAGGGTATTTGCCGTCATGCTAAATTTCCTCAGCTGCCTCATTGTCGGGCCTTTGCAACCAGCGCATCCAGATGAAGGGTCCAAGAAAGCTTGTTGTGGATGACCACTCCCAGGAGCTTGATGCTCTCCACTTGTTCCACCTCTGTGCTGTTAATGTGTAAGGGGGCATGAGTTACATCTCGCCGAAGGTCAATAATGAGTTCCTTGGTTTTGCTGGCATTGAGAGCTAGGTTGTTCTCGGTGCACCATTTTTCCAGGTCTTCCACCTCCTGTCTGTAGTCTGTTTTGTCGCCAACTGAGATTTGACCGATTATGGTGGTGTAATCAGTGAACTTGTAAATAGCATTAGTCTGGTATTTGGCGACACAGTCGTGGGCAAACAGTGAGTACAGTAGGGAGTTGAGTACGTACCCTGGGGGCTCCAGTGTTGAGTGTTAGTGACGATGAGATATTGTCCCCAATCTTCACTGATTATGGCCTGTTGGTCAAGAAACTGAGGATCCAGGTGCGGAGAATGGGGCTTAGTCCGACAACACTAGGTTTAGTAATCAGTCTCAAAGGGATATTAGTGTTGAAGGCTGAACTGTAGTCAATGAGTAGGATTCTTACGTAGCTGTTCTTGGTGTCAAGATGTTCTAGGGAGGAGTGAAGGGCAGGTGACATGGCATCTGCTATGCTCACGTACAATCTGTAGAGGTCAGAATTCTGGATCCATGCCAGATTGGCAGACATCTTTGCTAAGAGGCTCACGCAAACTCGAAGGGCAACTGCCTATGTGGTGAATGGTGAACATTCTTCGTTTATCATTAATAACATGATCTGTGCCATTAAACTTTTTTGTGCCATTTTGGCTCTTTTAATCAAATTCCTTTTTCTCTTTATTTCTGCTTGAGTGTCTGATTTGGAACGGAATTTATGCAAATCTGTCTCAGTTTTGATGCTGCTAATTTCAAAATCCATTTATCTAATTGGTTAAAGAGATACACAATTACTTGCACTGTTCACTCAGCTCTCAGCTGCTGTTTTTTTTCCCCTTCAATGTGCTGTTATAAATCTTCACTTTTAGCAACTTACTTGACAAGCAATTTAAACTAGAAGGTGCAGGAGCAATCTAACTAACAGCAGATCTTGTTACATACACTGTTGCAGCAAATACTTGCCAGTATATTGTTTTCCCTCAGGACAGTTTCAAGAACCTTACAGTGACATGAAACCCTAGTTTGAATTGAATGCCCTGGATTTCCTCTTATTAATACATTTGCAAGATGGTGAGCCAAACCTGCTCTTGCTTCATTAGCCATAGAGGGTCATTTGGAGGCCAGAAATCTCATTAAACACGAAGGACAGTTTGGAGGTTAGAAAATTAATTCATCATGTAGGGTAGAGGTCAGAAAGCTGTGCATTGTTGGCTTTCCACTTCTGGGAATGAGATTGGTGGGGTAAATTTAGAACTTTGGATGTGTGTCTGCGGCAGAATGATACCCAGGCTTAAAGGATTAATTTTGAGGACATGTTGCACAGGTTTAATACGGCTGAACTAAATCATGTAGCCTAGTAACCTGTAGCAGTTTTCTATTCAGACCATAAACGCCATTTGTTAGGAATTTGTAATTGGCACTAAGGGCTGAGTTTTCAGGCTCCTCAGATGCAGTAGTGGACGCGAGGAACTAGCGGTCTGAAAGTACTGGCATTGGCCAACATACCAGCTGCAGGGCACATTCCCAGTGCCAGCAGATTTCACCAGAAGGGAGTGGGGCAGGACTCTTCTGCTTGAAGCCAGTTTAAAAGCTCAGTGACAGCTTATCAAGGTTGGATGATGCAATTTCTAGTGGGACACACTGGCTACCTGTCATGTCAGAAATAAATCAGCTGAAGGAAGGCAGGAAAAGAGGGGGGAGTTGGTCATAGCTGCCACCAGAGCTTTACCATATCCCCACAGGATAGTCAGTGAGACAAAGGGGGCTGACAACTTGGTAAGGTGGTGCCCTTCGCACTGCACTGGTGACCAAAACAGTGGGCACTCAATGGCAGGATGACTGTCAGATTTTGGGCTCCAAAGATCTTTCACATAAAAGACAGAACCCCAAGCAGCAGCTAGGGATGAGAGACTGAAAAGAGGAATCAAATGACAGAGCTCCCATTTAGATAACAGGGACACAGAGCTGCAAAAGAGTTTGGTTCTCCAGATGGATGTTGCCTCATCTCTGAACACTACAGACCTTAAGATACTTGTTGTCATGCACTGTAATGTCTTTCTGTGGCCTTGGCCCTCCTTGCTGTCTCCTTCCAAGGATGAGTTTGACCTTGATGGTGTCTCGCAAGAAACATCACACCATAGTGTTGGTTACGGAATATTTCAGTCTGAATATTTCAGTAATTTCATTGCACTCTTCCTTGCAGGGTCAGAATGCATTGAGGTTTGACTGTGCTGCTGAGCCCCCCCCATGTTCAAGGCATAATTAATTGCATCCAAATGGCCTCAAGTGACTGCCCACTTAAACTCATCAAGAGGAAAAGCTTGCATTTCCCAATTAATAGCTAGTAATCGCTCTACAGGAGCCCCAGACCGAGGTGCAGAGGTAATTCAAGCAATATCTTCTGCTCACAAGGGCAACTGTCATATAGGATATCAGGATTCTGAAGATGCAATTTCAGTACTGGGACTGATCAGATAATACCCCGAAATAATCTCCTACAAGATGCTTGGTCATCTTCGAGTTCTCCAGAATCTGACTCTGCAGAGAGTGTGAACTGGGGTCAGGGAGGCCCTGGAACAGAGAACAGCTCATCTGGGTAGCAGCAGGAGATGAAGGAGTGGAGGGAGATGACAATGAATGCTGAGGTGATCCTGCTGCATGCCCATGTGGTTTCCTGCCACTCCAAGAAGATTCCCTCAGCTCTCCCTTGCATCCTTCAATATTAAATCCTGGTTGTCCTCAATAAAGGACAAGCACCAGCCCTCCAGCTCACCTGTGATATCTCTTTCTCCTCCAGCATTGTGGAAGGCATAGACACTATCCTCAGTTTTTAACCTGAATACAGCCTCAGTAATCTCAGTGATGGCTGCTATAGGGTGTCTGAATAAGTCCCACACTTTAGCTGACCCACCTCCATTCCCATCCTCAAACCTGGGTAGGAAGCAGGTTTCTAGAATCAGCCATGAGACAAGAAAAGACAAGAAATGTGCAATAGTAATCTACAAGATTTTTTTGAAGTAGTTTGTGGTAGACCCCACTAGGGAACATACAATTCACACTTTGGTGATGTGTAATAAAGCAGACTTGATTAGGGAGCTGTAAGTGAAGGAAACCCTAGGGGGCAGTGGTCATAATATGATAGAATTCACCCTGCAGTTTGAAAGGGAGAAGCTAGAATCTGATGCAGTATTACAATTCAGTAAAGGTAGCTACAAAGAATTGAGGGAGGAGCTGGTTGGAAGGGAAGCCTAGAAGGGAAGACAGTAGAGCAGCAATGGCAGAAGTTGCTGGGGGTAATTTGGAAGATACAGCAGAAATTCATCTGAAATAAGAAGAACCACACCAAGTGAAGGATGTGGCAATCATGGCTGACAAGGGAAATCAGGGACAGCATATTAGCAAGAGAAAAAGCACACAATGGGGTGAAGATTAGTAGGAAGTCAGAGAATTGTAAACTGACAGAGGATACTAAAAAGGTAACAGAGGGGAGAAGGTTAAATATGAGAGTTGGATAGCTTGTGTTATATAAGATTGCGAGAGGGACGGGAGTGTATACTGGACTGCTGAAGGTGTCAGAGGAACTGAAAAGTTACTTTGCATCAGTCTTCACAAAGGAAGAGACCAGCAGCATATCAGAACTTCAAGAGAGTCAGGAGCAGAGGTGAGTCTAGTGGTCATCACTAAGGAGAAGGCATCTTAGAAGCTGAAACATCTGAAAGTGGATAAATCACCTGGATCAAATGGACTAGACCACAAAGTTCTGAAGGTGGCAGCTGAAGAGTTTGTGGAGGCGTTTGTGGTGATCTGTCAGGACTCACTGGAGTCATGGAGGTGCCAGAAGACCGGAAATTGGCTGATGTAACACCCCTGTTTAAGAAGAACCTGTCTACTTTGGGTTCCAGTATCTGCAGTTATTTTGTCTCTAAGAAGGGAGGGAGGCACAGGTCAGGAAATTTTAGGCAAGTTAGTCTGATCTTGGTTGCTGGTAAGATTGTAGAACCCATTATAAAGGATGAGATTGATGACTTGGAAGCACATGGTACAATAGGGCTGAGTCAGTACAGCTTCATCAAGGAGACGTCATGGCTGAGAAATCTGTTGAAATTCTGTGAGGAGGTCAAAAGCAAATTAAGCAAAAGAAAACCAGTGGATGTGATCTCTGGTATTTCCTGAAAGCCTTTGATTTGGTGCTGCATAGGAGTTGCTAAATAAGATAACAGCCCTTGATGTCAGTGGCATGGATCGAGGACTGGCTGACTGGCAGAACGCAGAGATTGGGGACAAAATCTTTTCTCAGGATGGCAGCCAGAGACTGCTGGGGTTCAGCAGGGTTATGGGATCACAATTATTCATGTTATACAATATGATCTGGATGAAGGAATGGAGGGCATTGTTGCAATGTTTGTGGATGACATAAAGATATGAAAAGGATAGATCATGCTAAAGAAGTGGGGAGGCTGAGAAGGACATGGACAGGCTAATAGAATGGGCAAAGAAGCGATAGATTGACAACAATGTGGAAAAAGTCTGAAGTTAAGCATTTCAGTCAAAAGAATAGAGACATAGATGCAGACATAGACTAGTCCCTCTTTTCCCAGAAACCACTGCTCTCCGATATCAGATGTAAAGACTTAAATCAGTGACTCACCACTCCTGCCCTTCGTGCTGCTGCTACTGCTGAAAAACAGCTTTATAAGTGAGTGTTTTCTAAAGCCAAGATCCTACCTTTGGAGGGCCTCCCTACCAAACACCACCTCTAACCTATAATACCAGGGACACATCAGGTCGGACCTCTATAAACAGGACGGTCTTCACTTGAACCAGAGGGGTACTAATACCCTGAGTGGGAAATTTGCAGGTGCTATTCGTGTGGATTTAAACTAGCTCAGCCGGGGGAAGGGAACCTGAGGTGTAGTTCCATTGCACAGGAGGATGTGAATAGGGAGGGCATGGACAGGATTTCATGGTCACAGGAATGTGTTGGCAGACAGCAAGCTGGTTTGAAGTGTGTCTACTTCAACACCAGAAGTATCCGAAATAAGGTAGGTGAGCTTGCAGCATGGATAGGTACCTGGGACTTCGATGTTGTGGCCATTTTGGAGACATGGATAGAGCAGAGTCAGGAATGGATGTTGCAGGTTCCAGGATTTAGATCTTTCATTAAGAACAGGGAATGTGGTAGAAGAGGGGGAGGTGTGGCGTTATTAGTCAAGGACAGTATAACGGTGGCTGAAAGAATGTTTGATGAGGATTCGTCTACTGAAGTAGTGTGGGCTGAGGTTAGAAACAGGAGATTAGTGGTCACACTGCTGTGAGATTTTTATAGACCTCCACAGAGTTCCAGCGATGTAGAAGAGAGGATTGGCAAAACGATTCTGGGTAGGAGTGAAAGGAACAGGGTGGTCATTATGGGGGATTTTAACTTCCCCAACCTTGATTGGAAATACTATAACTCTAGTACGTCAGCTGGATCAGTTTTTGTCCAATGTGTACAGGAGGGTTTCTTGACACAATTTGTTGAAGGGCCGACAAGAGGAGAGGGCACACTGCATCTGGTGCTTGGTAATGAACCAGGCCAGGTTTTTGATTTAGTTGTAGGTGAGTTGTAGGTTTGGAGAAAGTGACCATAATTCAGTTACGTTCATTATTGCAATGGAAAGGAATAGGTACATGCCATAGGCAACAGTTATAGATGGGGAAAGGGCAATTATAATGCGATTAGGCAAGACTTAGGATGCATAGAGTAGGGTAGCAAAATGCAGGGGACGTGGACAATCAAAATGTGGAGCTGTTTTAAGGAACAGATATTGCATGTCCTTGATAGGTATGTCCCTGTCAGGCAGGGAGGAAGTGATAAGGCAAGGGAACTGTGGTTTACTGAAGAAATTGCATCTCTTGTTAAGCAGAAGAAGGAGGCTTACATGACGATGAGACAAGGTGGTTCAGACAAGGCGTTGGAGCATTACAGATTAGCCAGGAAGGATTTAAAGAGAGAGTTAAGAAGAGTAAGGAGAGGACATGAACAGTCTTGAGCAGGTGGAATAAAGGAGAACCCTAAAGTTTTCTATAGTTATGTGGGGAATGAAAGGATGACTAGGGTAGGAATAGGGCCAGTCAAAGACAGAAGTGGGAAGTTGCGTGTGGACCCTGTGGAGATTGAAGCGGTGATAAACATACATTTCTCATTGGTTTTCACTCAGGAAAGGGAGAATATTGTCGAGATGAAGAATGAGATACGAGATATTAGACTAGAAAGGATCGAGGTTAGTAAGGAAGAAATGTTATGAATTCTCAAAGGTGTGAAAGTAGACAAGTCCCCTGGGCCGGATGGGATTTATCTGTGATTGTCTGGGAAGCTCGGGAGGAGGTGTTGGAGCCTTTGGCTTTGACCTTTGAGTCATCATTGTTGACAGGTTTAGTATCAGAGGACTGGAGGATTGCAAATGTTATGCCCTTGTTCAGGAAGGGCAGTAGAGATGACTCAGGTAATTATAGACCAGTGAGCCTTATATCTCTTGTAGGAAAAGCTTTGGAAAGGATTATAAGAGATAGGATTTATAATCATCTAGCAAGCAACAATTTCATTGTAGATAGTCAACATAGTTTTGTCAAGGGCAGGTCATGTCTCACAAACCTCACTGAGTTTTTTGAGAAGGTGACCAAGCATGTGGATGAGGGTAAGGCAATTGACATGGTGTACATGGACTTCAGTAAACCCTTTGATAAGGTTCCACATGGTAGGCTGTTGGAGAAAATGCAGAGGCATGGGATTAAGGGTGATTTAGCAGTTTGGGTTGGAAACTAGCATTCTGTAAGAAGACAGCGAGTGGTGGTTGATGGAAAATAGCAGGTTTTATGAAGATTTGTAGCTCAGGTTGAGGTTCTGGATGTATGTTTGCTCGCTGAGCTGGAAGGTTCATTTCCAGGCGTTTTGTCACCCTACTAGGTAACATCTTCAGTGGGCCTCAGGCAAAGCACTGTACATGATTCCTGCTTTCTATTTATATGTTTGGGTTTCTTTGGGTTGGTGATGTCATTTCCTGTGGCGATGTCATTTCTTGCTTGTTTTCTCAGGGCGTGGTAGATGTGGTCTAACTCAATGTGTTTGTTGATAGAGTTCCGGTTGGAATGCCATATTTCTAGAAATTCTCATGCATGTCTCTATTTGGCTGGATGTGTTGTCCCAGTTGAAGTGGTGTCCTTCCTTATCTGGATGTAAGGATACTAGAGTGAGAGTGTCATGTCGTTTTGTGGCTAGTTGATGTTCATGTATCCTGATGGCTAGTTTTCTGCCTGTTTGTCCAATGTAGTGTTTGTTACAGTCCTTGCATGGTATTTTGTAAATGACATTAGTTTTGCTTGTTGTCTGTATAGGGTCTTTCAAGTTCATTAGCTGGTGTTTTAGTGTTTTAGTTTTGGTGGGTTTGTGGGCTACCATGATGCCAAGGGGTCTGAGTAGTCTGACAGTCATTTCCGAGATGTCTTTGATGTAGTGGAGAGTGGATAGGGTTTCTGGACATGTTTTGTCTGCTTGTTTGGATTTGTTGCTGAGAAATCTGTGGACTGTGTTCAATGGGTACCCATTCTTTTTGATTACATTGTGTAGGTGATTTTCCTCTGCTATGTGTGGTTGCTCTGTGCTGCAGTGCGTGGTGATTCATTGAAATAATGTTCTGATACAGCTTCGTTTGTGGACATTGGGGTGATTGCTTCTGTAATTCAATATTTACTCCGTATGTGTTGTTTTCCTGTAGATGCTGGTTTGAAGTTCCCCATTGGCTGTTCGTTCCACTGTGACATCTAGGAATGGCAGTTTGTTGTTGTTTTCCTCCTCTTTAGTGAATTTTATGCCAGCGAGGGTATTATTGATGGTCTTGAAGATTTACTCTAATTTGTTTTGTTTCGTGTTAACAAAGGTGTCATCCATGTAGCGGACCCAAAATTTGGGTTGGATGGTTGGCAGAGCCGTTTGTTCGAGTCTCTACATTAGTGCCTCTGCTAAGAACCCTGACATTGGAGATCCCATGGTTGTTCCAATGGTTTGTCTGTAGGTTTTGTTGAAGGTGAAGTGGGTGGTAAGGCATAGGTATACTAGCTTGACAATACTGATAAAATTGGTCGTGTTTGGTGTATGTGTCTTTGGATCTTCTAATAGTGTATTCAGTGTTTCCTTGGCCAGGTTGATGATGACCTGATTTACCACCCCCTGAGAAAAAGAACAGGAAATGACATCACCATATGAAATGACATCACCACAGGAAATGACATCACCGACCCAAAGAAACCTAAACATATAAATAGACAACAGGAATCATCAGCAATGCTTTGTCTGGAGGCTCACTGAAGATGTTACCTAGTATGGTGACAAAATGTCTGAAATGAACCTTCCAGCTCAGTGAGCAAACCTACACCCTGATGGAAAATATTCAGCCTGGAGTCCAGCTACTAGTGGTGTGCCACAAGGATCTGTTTTGGGACCACTGCTGTTTTTCATTTTTATAAATGACTTAGACACAGGCATAGGTGGATGGATTAGTAAATTTGCAGATGACAGTAAAGTCGATGAAGTAGTGGACAGTGTGGAAGAATGTTGCAGATTTCAGGGGGACTTGGATAAACCGCAGAATTGGGCTGAGGGGTGGCAAATAGAATTCAATGCAGATAAATGTGAGGTGATTCAGTTATGGTAGAATAACAGGAATGCAGAATACTGGGTCAATGGAAAGGTTCTTGGTAGTGTGGATGTGCAGAGGAACCTTGGTGTCCATGTACACAGATCCCTGAAAGTTGCCACCCAGGTTGATAGTGCTGTTAAGAAGGCATACGGTGTGTTACGTTTTATTGGGAGAGGGATTGAGTTCCGGAGCCGCAATATCATGCTGCAACAATAATACAAAACGCTAGTGCGTCCGCACTTGGAATATTGTGTACAGTTCTAGTCGCCCCATTACAGGAAGGATATGGAAGCATTGGAAAAGGTATACAGGAGATTTACTAGGATGTTGCCTGGTCTGGAAGGAAGGTCTTCTGAGGAAAGGTGGAGAGACTTGGGTCTGTTCTCATTGGAGAGAAGAAGGCCAAGAGGGGATTTGATAGAGACATACAAGATGATCAGATAGGATAGATAGTGAGAGTCTTTTTCCTAGGATGATGTCAGCCTGTATAAGGGGGCAAAGCTACAAATTGAGGGGTGATACATTTAAGACAGATGTCAGAGGCAGGTTCTTTACTCAGAGAGAGGTAAGGGCGTGAAATTTCCTGCCTGCCAATATAGTTAACTCAGCCACATTAGGGAGATTTAAACAATCCTTGGATAAGCATATGGATGATGATGGAATAGTGTAGTGGAATGGGCTTAGATTAGTTCACAGGTTGGCGCAACATCAAGGGCCGAAAGGCCTGTTCTGCGCTGGATTGTTCTGTGTTCTAATTTCTAAATGGAAAAAGGCCTGCAAGTTTAAGGCATAAAGCAATCCTCATTCAGGATTCTGGTGAGGTTAGCAATGCAATTTCAATTGGCAATTAGGATCACAGATGCAATTTGGGATTCAATTCAGAACAGCTAGAATACAGAAGCAGGGATGTACCTGCTGAGGCTGTATAAGGCTCTGGTCAGACCGTATTTGGAATATTGTGAGCAGTTCTGGGCTTCGTATCTAAGGAAGTAGGTGGTGGCCTTGGTGGGGATCCAGAGGAGGTTTATAAGAATGATTCCAGAGTGTAGGGCTTGTCATATGAGGAGCAGTTGAGGACTCTGTGTCTGTGCACAAAGGAGTTTTGAAGGATGAAGGGTAGTCTGATTGAAACTTATAGCATACTGGGAATCCTGGATAGAGTACACATGGAGAAGATGTTTCCCCTGCTAGGAGAGACTCGGATCTGAGGACACAGACTCAGAGTGAAAAGATGACCTTTTCGAGCTGAGATGATAAGGAATTTCTTCCACCAAAGAGCAGTGAATTTACAGAAACTTATTGCGGCAGAGGGCAGTGGAGGCCAAGTCATTGTGTGTATTTAAGACAGATAGACAGGTTCTTGACTCCTAAGGACATAAGGGATTCAGGGAAAAGGGTGGAGAATGGGTTTGAGAAACATACTAGCCATGACCACACAGCAGAGCAGACTCCAGCACTGACTAGCCTAATGTTGTTCCTTTAACATGTTTTTATGGTATGTCACAAATATTCTTTTGCCCATGGTTCTAGCCACTTTTCCTCTTGAGACAAGACATTATTTGTCTTGATATATTCATGATTTATTCATTTGTTTGTTTGTTTATTGATTGATTGATTGTGTCTTGTTATCTGGGCTTTTGTAGTAAACTTGAAAGTCTGGCTCATACAGTCAGGTGGTTTGGACATGCTTTTTAAACTAGTATTCTCTGTTTTGAGTCCAGATCTCATCCATTCAGGATCCTCTTGTAATTTACCATCATTCATTTTTACACGTGTTAGCAAACACAGGTTTGATTGAATTAGCAGCACTGCAGAGTAATGCAGCCCAGATATGCTTCACATCAGATCTCTACTGAGAAGTAGAAAGCAATTTAGTTTCCCAGTGAATACATCGTCCCTCTGTAAAACTTCACATTTGATTTTATGCATCTTGATTAAGGGGAAGACTTTCCTTGCTGTTGTCTGAATCACCCATTGTGACTTAGGTGGAAGATTATCAAAATAGTTCATTTTTTTCAGTAACGAGTAATTTACATTTTCCTTGGTTTTGCTGATTTTCCAACAGCAGATCCCATAGAAATTCAATCGGCAATTCCAAAAAAAATCAATCTGTCCCTTAATTGTGCTTGCTATATCTTCCCTGTCTCATTACCAACCATTATGAAATGGATACCTATAATGCAATGCAATATGATTTAGTAAGGATGCCTCATTAAAAATTAACATTTGAAAAAAAGCCCTCCAAAAAACTATCTCTCAAGCTGTTAAAACCAGGGAATGATTACATGTGATACGAACTGAATACTATGCTTATCTTAAAATTCCATTGTTACTATTTTAACAGAGGCAGGAGTCCAATTAAAATAATTTCCAGACTGAAAACAATATGATAAGCAACATTTGTTTTTAGCTTTCTTGGCCTGTGTAACAAACCTATGAACTATAATGAATGAAAGTTTTTATAGTGAAAGAAATTTTTAGAAAAATAAACAATGTGAGCTTTTCATAAAATGAGAGCACAGTTAGGATTCATCAATAAATGTTAATCTTGCCAAAGAATAAATATGTCTTTAGAAACTAAACCTAGAATTAACATAAGATTCGATGTGATGTGACAACCCTTTTCACCCAGATGGTGATAAGTGTTTAAAATGTGCTGCTCAGTTTGGTTGTTGGGGCAGAAGCCTGCGTCTAATTTAAAAGGAACCTGGATTTCTCCCTGAAATTCTGTAACCTGTGAGGCTACTGTCACAACTCACTGGGGTAGCACACTGGAAATGAAGCCCTGCTATTCCCAGAGTCATCACAAAGTTACAAGATTTTAAAATAAGTCCACAACATTCTCCAATTTAACTGATGTTCAAACCCAAGTTGATAGAAAGTATGGACCAGGTTTCTGTCCTTAACAAGGACTACAACTTATAGACTTTAGATCCTGTTTAAGCAGTTATAAATGGTTTGCATATAGAACCATTAACTAAAACCTGACTCTCTTTATAAATTTCTTGCATACATTCAGATAGATATACAGACAAAGGAGAAAAATGGAAAGGCAGTCAAGTAGTCTTTGCTTCATATTCTGATGATTTGGTTCTTGTTGATCTGAATGTTTCTTCCAGGCTTCCCTTTCTGAATGGTTCCACTGGTTTGCAAAAGGCACAGGGTTGCTGATTCACTGGTAAAATGCTCTGACTTGTCAATTAAATGTCACAGCTGGTAGCAACCGCTGAAACAAAGATTGACTGACTAGGTTTCTTCAGGTTTGAAGTGAGATTTGACTGCAGAAAACAGACAGACTTTTTAGGAATTGGTGGACATCACATCCCTTCTCTGTATGTTGTTCCTAGCCTCAAACTGTTCAGTTACCTAACAAAAAAATCACATGGCTATTCATAAGAAAATATACCTCTCAGTTCCACTTCAATTAATGCTTGTTCAAATTGCTAGACAAACACAATGCTTGCCATAAATGTTAGGTTATTTGCTGTTCAAAACATGTAGCCACCCTTTCTAAACACTGGTTTTAAAGCTGTTCTTTCTCATTTCAGTCCACAATTTTATACGACATAGAAGAAAAAAAACACAGTCCTTATGTTGTGGTCGAGGTGCTGGAAAGTGGAATTTGAATCTGTGATTAATTTATTCAGCTAGTATAGACATGAAGGCCTGAATGAGGGCTCTTGTGGTGCTGTGGTAGTGTCCATTATCCCTGCACTGAGAGATCTGGGAGTTCAACTCCCACCTGCTCCAGAGGTGTGTAATAACATCTCTGAACAGGTTAATTAGAGAAAATGGGTTAAATAAAAATAAAACGAAGGACTGAATGTGCTCTCTCTGTGGTGTAACTTTTCTTCACTTCCATTAATCATCAGAAACAATTTCTATTAACTCTTTCCCTTCAAATATCTCTACTATTTCATCGGTCTAACAGAAGTATCATTTTATCAGAACTCTGATGGAACACAATTTAAAGATTCCAGAGCTTACACACACTAACTGAGAAAAGGCAAGTGCATAAGGTAAAGAGTAAGAGACAGGGGATCGGGTAAGGATGGCCTAGTAAGTAGGTGGAAGTTTGGAGTTGGAGTTGAGAGAGTTGTTTGAGAAGGTGGGATGCTCGGGGTTGCCATCTGATGTTAGGTATCGGGGTTGTATCAGATCTGGGCTGGTAAAAAGGGTGGCAGGTGCATGCTAAGGTAGGGGTGGAGGGTATCATTTCTCTTGGGTGCTAGGAATGTATGTTTGAGGAGGAGATCAGGTGTGAGGGTCAGTGAGAGATACTGGGAGTCAAGGGTGTTAGTTTTCTGACTAACCAGTAGTTAAAGCATGTTTTAATCTCTCTTACTGTCCTTGGGTACTTTTAAATTAAACATGCTGGAGCCCTCTGAGGTCTTTACCTCTAACTCAAAAGCAGGGACATTTTTAGAAGGTTTGAGATGCTGTCAAATTACCCATTGGACGTATCATTTTCTTGGGCAATTATTGTTTAGTCATGCACTGGGGGGTTTGCAGGGTATTATTATACATCTTTTACAACACATCCAGTATCAAATGTTTCGGAGACTGGAAAATTGGACTGCACACAATATTCCTACTGTCACTTTAATATAGTTTTATATAGGCTCATCGTTGCCTTGATTTTTATATTCTGAACCTCTTGCCATTAAAACCTAATATTTCAATAGTTTTTATAGTTTTATCTGTTTAAGGTGCTGCTTTTAATGTCCTAGATTAAAACATGTGGACTGGAAGTCAAGAGAGAATGTCAGATAATGATGCCCTTTTGAGGAACTGAAAATCTTTATCACATCCCATGTATTATGTTAAATGTTCCTTAACAGTATTGCAAATTCTGTTGAGAATAACGTCAACTATTAAATTAAATATTCTATGGGCAGAAATAAAAGAAATACTTTGTATTTTACTTGAGATTCATCAAAAATTGGAAGTCATGGCAGCAAAATGGAAACATGAATGTATAACAGTACACAACAATGCTTAATGAGCTGGTTGGAAAATCTTTGCCATGATAAACCATTTTTATTCTTAATTGCTACCAATTAGAAAGAGTTCAAACAATCGACCATGGTGGATTTGCACAGAAATGCCTTCCACGCTGATTCATGGGAAGTCAAGTTTCCGAGAATGTAATTAAGTTGTTATGCTATTTTAACAAACTAATTCTCCAAAAGAATGTCAATATTCCCTGTTATGTAAACATACAGACTAATGTGCTTCGTAAATTATGATTTATCCCATTTATGGGATGATGCAATTCTCCAGAGTCTTAGCCGAGAAATGCCAAGTTACTGTTCCCAGCCAAATTTGAATTTCCTTCATACAAAAGCATTTTAAATGAAACTTGCATATGCACATACAATTTTCATTTGAATCTGCACAGCAGTTTTAATACGCATTTAGTTTCAACATTAAGAGAGTCAACAAGCTCAGGAGCTTTCTCTGACTGAGGGAGCGGCACGGTGGCTCAGTGGTTAGCACTACTGCCTCACAGCACCAGACACCCGGGTTCAATTCCCGCCTTGGACAAATGTCTGTGTGGTGTTTGCACATTCTCCCCGTGTCTGAGTGGGTTTCCTCCAGGTGCTCCGGTTTCCTCCCACTGTCCAAAGATGTGCAGGTTAGGTGAATTGGCCATGCTAAATTGCCCATAGTGTTAGGTGTAGGGGAATAGGTCTGGGTATGTTGCTCTTCGGAGGGTCGGTGTGGACTTGTTGGGCTGAACAGCCTGTTTCCACACTGTAAGTAATCTAATCTAATATTGAAAATGTTATGAGGAAAGCTAAAAGATATTCTGACTTTTGTAAATTATGATGTAGAAGTTGTTATATAAGATTATAAGGAGCTGAAAGGGTTACTACAGGAATGCGATTAGCATTACTCACTTTGATAGTGTCATATAGGTTTAATTGCTGACAAAACAGTGTAGCATCTCAAATGAAAAGTCCTATTACCCATGATGGCTTCTTGTCCTCTTAGTCTCTGTAGCTTGACCATAGTTTCTATCATGTAATAAATGATATCTTTTATTAAGCAAGAGCCCCTTTTTATAATGTGTGAAGTTTTTTTTCTGTACCAGACTAGACTAAGGAGGCCTGTAGATTCCTATGCTGAAAGACAATGATGGCAGCAAACCTACCTTACATGTGCAATAGTGCAAAAAGCTTGAACAACATGATGAGCAGCAATCTGGATTGCTCATATAGTGAAAGTGAAAACGTTTGAATTTAAAGGGAGCATGGAAAAAAAACAAGTGGACAACCACATTTTATCTAGTTGAAAAGCATGGTGTTAGAAAAGCACAGCCGGTCACTTTTATATAGTTCAGAACTGTCACTGCTCTGCAGTTTAAACAATGACTTCAACCCCCATGAGTAAAGAACATGGTCAGCCAAGCTACCTGACTGGCTGGGAAGGAAATGCACAGAAAAGGGTGCATCATTGGCATTGCCAATGAATATCATGCTGTCCACAAAGTCTAAGGCCCCTCACCTGAAGCAAGACCAGCTTCCTGAGCAAATTAGCTCCTGGTCTAATAGCGGTCTCTACGCAGTGTGCAGATCTGCAAGGTCAAGAATTTGTCTAGTTTTCTGTGATCTCAGCTCACCACTCGCAACATTGGAAAAGTGGCATGCATAATCTGCTCAGATGGAAAACTAGAATCTGAGCAAACAACTTGCAGACATATAGCATCTTTGAAATATTAACTCATCCACTGCAGCTCATAGGAATGCTATCAAGGAGAGTTTGGCCATCAAACATGTAAGGGGATACTTGGCGAGATAATTAAGAGCTTTGTCAAAGGGACAGGTTTTAAGGAACATTTTAATGCAGTGAAGATGGATGAGGTGTAGCAAAGGAATCCCAGAGCCACACAGCTGAAGGTATGATTGCGAATGGTAAAGTGAGTTAAACTGGAGATGCTCATGAAGCAAAAATTACAAGTTAATTTAGAATTAGGCAAAATTACAGAGATAGGGAGGGTCTATGATTTGGAAACAAGGATAAAAATTTTAAAGTTGAGGTTTTGCTTAACAAGGAGCCATTTCAGGTTATGGAGCAGAGGGATCATGGGTGAAAGAGATTTCATCAAGTTAAGACCAGGGTAGCAGAGTTTTAGATAACCTGAAATTTAGAGAGGGCAGAATGTGGGAGGCTGGTCAATTATATCTTGGGATGGTCAAAAGGTAGGAAGGCAGGGTAATGTTTCATGAGCAGTTTGCTGAGTTAGGGTGGAATTTGGTAATGTTGCAGATGTAGAAATAGATAGTCTTAATGTTGTCATGCTTAAGAGGTCAGAGGCTCATCTCAAGATCAGCATGGTGGCTCAGTGGTTAGCACTGCTGCCTCACAGCTCCAAGGTCCCAGGTTTGATTCCAGCCTCAGGCGACAGTCTGTGTGAAGTTTGCACATTCTGCGTGGTTTTCCTTCAGATGCTCCGGTTTCCTCCCATAGTCCAAAGATGTGCAGGTCAGGTGAATTGGCCATGCTAAATTGCCCATAGTGTTAGGTGCATTAGTCAGAGGGAAATGAGACTGGGTGGGTTACTCTTCGGAGGAGCTTGACATATTTCAGCAATTTTAATAAGTAGTTTTTTAATATAGCCTTCAAATGGGTACAGTTTTCTGGATAGTTTGTTGACAGCAGCTTTTTTTTAAACCCAAATACACTTTAGTGACAATTGATTACTTTTGTGATTTTGGCTGCTGATTAATCTATGCACTCAAATGAAAATTAAATACTGTGGATGCTGGAATTTTGAAAACAACAGAGAAAATGCTGAAGAAACTCAGCAGGTCTAGCAACATCTATGGGGAGAGAAACAAAGTTAACCTTTCAAGTCTCATATGAGTTCTTCAGAACTGAAAACACTGTTCTTACAGAATAGAGTTCTGAGCAGTCATATTGGACTCGAAAAATTAACTCTGTTTCTCTCTCTATACATGTGACTATTCTACGCATTTCAGTTTTGAAAACTTAATTGAAATCACAAAATATTTATTCAATATGTGATTTGTTGATAAAACAGTGCATTGATTTCAATTTAAAAAGAAATCCATGTCATCAAATGAACAAGTATCTGAATGGGGAGGGGGTTTGGAGGGAAATGGGCCAGGTGCTGGCAGGTGGGACTAGATTGGGTTGGGATATCTGGTCGGCATGGACGAGCTGTACATCTCTATGATTCCATGACTCTAATCTAACAAAAACAGAAACTCATTTATAGTGTGAATTTATATAGCTGATTCATCTGCTTTCTCACCATACAGTTCATATCAGGATCTTGTCTATTGTTTTACTGATGTTTGCATACTGAATCTATTCAGTCTTTACCAAAAATCAAATTATAAAGCCAGAGAACCACCTGAATTTTGGAAACAGCAGAGACACCCTATTCTAAAATGAATAAAGCTGTGTGCTTCAGTTTATTATTAAATAATCAAGGAGTGATAATTTGGTAAACTGCAATAACTGCATGAAATAAATAAAAGTTACTTATGCCTTAATTTTCTTTGAGAGATTTTTAAACCATCATCGAGTTTTGCTGTATAGGAGACAAAACATTCAAATGTTAAACAGCTGTTGCATTAATGAAACATGGGATTGCAGTTCGACAGAATAAACATATTATTGTATTATGTACGTGCTGCTTTTCAGAAAGGATGACAAGCTTCACTAAGAAAAGCAAAATGATAAAGAAGGGTGTAATTTGACAGGATCATGGTACAATGGATGGGGCATGACCTATTGCACTCAAAATTGAGACAGAGGAACATAAAAGACGGGAAGGCGCCAAGCGGTGTGCTTTCCTATCTGATCCGGCTGTGTCTGTGATAAACTGAGGAAGTAGGTTCAACAAGGAGGGAGGTACTTTCATTCTAGAACAATTATAAAGACTAGAATGAATAGATATTTATGGTGAAGCTCAGGCACCAGGCCAACTGTAAAGCAAAGCAGAAGTCAGCTGAAGCAATACTTAGAAAGAAATGCTGGCCAGTTTGTCTCTTAAGTTTTCTAATAAACCACAAGCAATTTATTCACACACAAGCTTAAAGCAGAAAAGCACCAGCCACATATGGAGAATTTATTTCAGATCTCTTTCGCAGATACTGAGTTTATGTCTCAAAGGATTTAAATCAGAAGTTATTTTTCTTTATTGCTGCACACTTAACTGTCTTCCTGTAATTTCTTTGCTTGTTTATACTGTCTTGCACTGAGAATTATTTTTCACAACTGTAGATTAAGGAAATGGATTTTCGCAAACAACTTGCCAATGAACAAGTGCTCTGCATTACATTACTAATTGATTTTGATTGTACTTTGTATCCTATGGTCATTCATATAATTTATCTAACTAAAACTGAATATTTCAGAATTGTGTATTTTGCTAGTCACTTAAAATGGGTTCACTGTGAGCAGTAATTCTTCTGACCATGAAGTTGAAAATGGGCAGAAGTTAGAAAGGATTACCGTATGCCCATTGCTTATGATGCAGATATTGCACACACTCATGTCACTTGGTAACGAGATGACTGTAGTGGATAACCAGCACTAAGCATTCTGTTGAATGGATGCACATTTGAAGAGAGGACGCAAATCATAAGCAGCTTAAAGCCATCCTGCAGTTCTTAAAAAGGAAGTGAGATTGAAACTGAAGCAAGTGCTGTAGATTGTTTGAAAGGTAACTGAGACACATACAATGCTTAATAATTAAATTAGATTCCCTACAGTATGGAAACAGGCCCTTCAGCCCAACAAGTCCACACTGACCCTCCGAAGAGTAACCCACCCAGAACCATTTCCCTCTAACGAATGCACCTAACACTATAGGCAATTTAACATGGCCAATTCACCTGGCCAGCACACCTTTGGACTGTAGGAGGAAACCCACAGAGACACGGGGAGAATGTGCAAACCCCACACAGACAGCTGCCCAAGGCTGGAATTGAACCTGGGTCCCTGGTGCTGTGAAGCACAGTGCTAACCACTGAGGTGGAAAGATGGATCCAGGTTTTACTGGTATACACTGGTACAGGATCTAAAGAGTAGGAGATATGTGGCCCATGTATCTTATCTTCATGCACTTAGCCCATACCTCTGGCATCTCACAGCTTGCATTCACTGCATTCAACAATGACAACCATATCACCTAATCACATTGCATCACATTCATTGACATACTTCTCTCTCTCTCTCTCTCTCTCTCTCACGCTGAGGCAGCAAGTATTAACTGGTGAGATTTGTTACATCTAATTTTACTGTGTGGATGTAGACTGTGATTGCCATTATTGGAGTCTACTCAGAGAGAGTTGCGGCAGCAACAGTGGGGTGAAACCATTAGAAATGATATCATCCTCATAATTAATCCTCCTTGTCACATCCCATTTCTCCCTCTTCCTGCAAGTTTTGATTTGTTTTCCTCCAGCTAAAGAAAATAAAGCCTGTTAATAGAGAGCCTCAGTGAACTGATTTACACAACATGCTGGCAAACTGGAAGATATTTCAAAGAACACCTGTTCCAGCCTGGAAAGAGTCAGATGCATGACAGTTCATGACCACAGTCACCTTAACAGACACTGACAATTTCATCTGTGCCCTGCTGTGGTGACTGTAGCAGTGAGGAAGTCTTTTGTGAGATGCAAATCTCACAAACTACTCTTGGCTGAACTTCATGTAGGATTATGTCTGTGTATCTTGGGTGGATATGGCCTCCTGCTGTTGTCGCTTCCCCTCCTTTAAATGACTCACCCTGCTCTTTCACCTTTGTTCATTCTCTGTGTCATGCTGTAGACTGAGGGAGTATCCAGTACGGCACTCATTTCTGGGAACAAGCGATTTGTGCAGCATCGTTGAGGTTATGACAAAGTCTTTCAGGGTGTGTCACACCACTCTGTATATGCTTTAACAACTTAAATAAAAACTCTAGAAATCACACATTCCTCTACAATTGCCATGGCAGCCAGTTGAAATTAATCACATGCAGTAATACTGTAGTTAGTGTGAGGGGTAAGAGTCCTTACTTCTGCTGAATGCATGTTTAGCTGTGTGAGACTGAGATTAACTGGAGTACTGAAATCCAAGTTGGCAGAAATAGCACAATTCAGTGCTACATACAGATTGACACTACCACAGTAAGCTACACTACACACTTCTGGTGGACATCCCTTGCACCTCTACTCTCTGATGGATGCACCAGAGTGGCATCAAGACGTGCACATGTTCCTCTAGCATTAAATAAAATCAAAGACTTCAATTTTTCTGAAGCTGAATACTTAATAACTATATAATTGAACTTAGATTTTGTTTTGCCCGTGCATTGGGCAGTGAATGACAATTAATCTGGTGAAAAGAGATAAAGGTTAATATTGCTGAAGAGAAAAACATTGCTGAAGTTTTATGTCTTGCTTTCATCAGGACAAATGTGAGAGTTCCAAATTTCAAATGATAACAACAATTTATACAACAGGTGAAATGGTGCTGAGTGGTTGGCCAATTGAATTTGATTGTTTTTCCATGACAATGCCGTGGCCAGTGAGGAGCTATAGTCTCCAAAGGTTATTAAGTGTCTCCCAATGGCTGACATCTGTAGCTTGTTGGAGGATCTCCTTCCAAGTGAACCAGGTTGGCACTCATCACCTGTGGTCATCATGGCCACCATAGCCTTTGCTTCTCGCCATGTTTCTGTTGCTGATATTTGTAAAATCTCACAAATTGCTGCTCGCAAGTGAATCATATTTTTGATAATTATGTTTGTCAAGGCTGACACTTGTGTATTACTTGCGCTGACTAGATTAGTCAGATTGAGAGAGCACTCGGATTTGCTTTCTGGTCTGATTTCCACAAATCGTGAGCACTGGGCATTACAAAACTGTGGTATTAAATGCCTCTGCCCCTTAGCCAGAACAATCATCTTCTGAAAACAATTCCACTCAATGTTAAATTGGTCTGCACCACCCAAAAATCTGCATGCATATCTGTGCAAGATCCCCACGGAATTGTTACGAAGCCGTCAAACTGCACCGGTCAAGTTCCCCATAGGTATTTGCATCTTGAAGCAGAATTAGGAGATGGCTCTTAGGAGATATCTTTAAAGATCCTTGCATATAGTCAAGATACAGATGCCAAGGAATCTTATAAGAGAAACTACATTGATAACAATTGTTGGAATTAAGGAAAAAATTGGGATATTGAAGATGCTGCTCAGTTTGTGCCAGGTAGGCTTTTCAGAACGATAACCTTGAACCAATTGCACCTTGAACAACATCTCAGAGCAGAGAGAACTGGAGCTCCTGGAATACAAAAGTTCTGACAATTCTACATCATTTCAGGAAGAGGACCATGAGGTGGAACAAGCAGATGAAGGCCCTGTGCTTTCAAATGTAACTGCGAGTGATGCCCAGGCTGATTGATTCACATGGACATTAATTTTGGTGAGGCACTGCAGCCAGTTAACACGTCAAATTCTGACCCAATTGTGTTGGCCCTTCAGCAATATGCCCAGCACAAATCAATCCCACAATCAATGATTCATCCCTGTCACTGGCAAGGACTGTTCCTTTTATTCTTGCCATGTTATTCTTCACAAGGCAGCAGGCAAAAATGGCGATAACAGAACTATGGAAATTTGAATTACATTTTATGATTTTTAAACAGAAATGTCACAGTTAAACACCCAAGTGAGTACCTTTGTTCAACTACTAATCCTTTTTCTTCCCATCTGTATGACTCAGCTGTGGTGTTAGTTCTATGGCTTTAGCAGATTTAGAGGCAGGCTGATCATTTCCAAGCTTTGACTGCTAAGATGTGCTTTGAAGCCTAGGGGTCTTGCCAAAAATTGAAAGATTGTTCCAGATGTGAACACCAGAACAGGAGGAAATCTGTGGGGCACTTGTTGACTTGGAGGCAAGGGGTCAGAAGCAAGAGTGCCTTGGGCATAATTTTCACTTTCTTGCACCTGTTCTCCATCACGAGTTGCCTAATGTGAATGTCACATCTACTACCCATCTCTAATTGTCCCAAATACCTATTAAGAAGCAACCACATTGTTAGTTGTGGTGAAGTGTCAAGAAGGGTGTGAATTGTTCTCCAGGGCCAACTTGCCACATTATTGCCAAGTCTCTCCACTTCTCTTAACACATCCAGGGAGAAGAAAGTCAGGCCCATATTAAGAAGAGTATGATTTTTTCACGTTACCTTGGATTTTGAAGGAAGTGCATGACCTCAAATAGTAGTTACTTGGGTAACCAGGGTGCATTTCTCTCTTGAGCATTGAGCAGGTTCGTATCCTTACAACCAACAACACTGCAAGGCATTAATAATTCTATAATAAAAGCAAGAGTGTATAAACATCTTGGTTAGATTAAAGATCCTTAATCTGAAGTATTAACTCTGCTACTTTCATCACAGGTGCTGCCTGATTTGCTCAACATTTCCTGCATTGTTTTGTTTGTATTCCAGCATTTGTTTTATTCTGATATTCAGGTAAAGAAACAGTCTTGAAATTTGAGCTGTGATGGAATCCTATATTTGAATCTACTCTTGTAGGTGAAGTATTTATATACTCTTACCTGTATGCATTTTATTTCACATTTTTCATTCATTAAGAAATATTTGGTTAACCCTTTTGGTCCAAACAACATACAATTAATGTGCTCTTATTGAAGAAAAAACTGACCCCAAAACAAAACAGATTTGCTGAAGTAGTTATTCCTTTAATTATTTTGAATGTACATTTAGATTAGATTCCCTACAGGGTGGAACCAGGCCCTTCGGCCCAGCAAGTCCACACCTACCCTCTGAAGAGCAACCCACCCAGACCCATTCCACTACATTTACCCCTGACTAATGCACCTAACTCTATGGGCAATTTAGCATGGCCAATGTCTTTCGACTGTGGGAGGAAACCGAAGAACCCGGAGGAAACCCACGCAGACACGGGGAGAATGTGCAAACTCCACATAGACAGTTGCCTGAGACAGGAATTAAACCCGGGTCCCTCATGCTGTGAGGCAGCAGTGCTAACCACTGAACCACTGTGCGGCCCCATTGTAATATTTATAAAATTACAAACAAATTATTACTTAATGATTATAAAATGAATTTGAAACAAATTGAATCCAATGTTACAGTTTTAGTAAAATTTATCATAACTTTTATGATATAATATTTAATATATATTTGCTTACTTTACACACTGAAGATTGTTACTGTCCAGATATTGTTATACACTGATTTTAATCTATCTTTCTTTTGTTCACAACCTTGGGATGCTCCTGTCTAATTACCATAACAAAATTAAAACAGCTAATAAATCTCAGGAAGGAAAAGCTTTTATTTTGTCAATGATACCTGCATTTTGCAGAATTAAATTCTTTAAGATGCAAACTAGTTACAAAATGAGAAGCTGAATCATCATTAATGTTTATTTTAACTCACTGTATGAGTTTCTAAAAACTATGGGTAAATCCAAAACTCAAGTTATCTATGTTAATAAAGGTCATCCAAATTTGGCAGGAAAATGAGATGCGAACAATATCCTTATAATTTCTCATGAGAATTCCCACAGTCTGATTTTGCACCCTAACAATGAGGCCATATGGCTCAACGTGAAATGCTGTTGCCTTATTCATAGAATTGTTAATGCTTTACATTATTATTGATTGTCGGATAACAACCTGCTAATATGCTCACAATACAAAAGAAAGAAATGCATCCTGGTTACGACTGTTTGATGTCATGCACTTCAAAGTCTAAGGTAACGACCACCCTGGATGTCATGGGAGAGGTGGAAAGACTTAGTGGTAAATTGGCCTGGAGAAAAACTCACACCCTTCCTGGCACCTCATTGCAACTAACAATGTGATTGACTCTTAACTGTCCTATGGGACAGTTAGGGATAGGCAATAAATGCTGGTGAAACCAGTGACCTCCACACCCTGTGAATGGTCTTTTTTTAGAAATTAAACTTAGGGGTCAGGGAGTCCTTGGGCAACTTTCTCACCTGCCATGAATTAAAGCCTTTGCATGGACAATTAATTGTCACATCAGAGCCTGAATGTGCCAACTTCCTAAACACCTACCACCCTGTCCTGGTTGAGAAAGGTGCCAAGTGTTATGACCAAACGGGACAACATTCCCCAAATTCATTACTCCTAACCTGAGAGTTTAACAGTTGGCATATCCTACCTGGAACAGTAATGTACTGGCTCCTCTTCTTTTTTCACCTGCTCCTCAGTTGGATTCAACAAGGTTAATTTACAAAACATCCCTCCCCTAGCATATTCCTTTCTCTCACACCTTATAAACTTATTTTCCATAAGAGGCAATTTAACCAGGCTTTCTCAAATTAACAACATGAATAAAAAGAGTAATTTTATTAATTACTTAAAAGAAATGGCATTCCTACACAAATACCCAGATTCGGAATAAGAGATAGAAACAGACAAAAGTAAAATAAAAAGAACAGGTCAGTTTCTGAATTGCTTGTGAAGAGAGGAGAATAAGTATTGTAGTCGTTGCAATAGAGGTTACCAGTTTTATGACATTGGTAGTTGAGCATTAATTTACATAATCCTTTAATTTTGCAGATTAGTTGAGATTCTATACTTCTCATTCCCTTTGACAATGTTTAAATTCCAGTGGGAGCCAGAGTCCTTTTGTGGTTCCTCTTTCCCTTTCTCTGGTTTGCAGCACTCAGAATAAAAGAGAGTCTGTGTCCGCAAAACAGGAGTGATCAGGGGCTAGTTCTTCGACTGTGATCCCTATACAACTTCTGTCAATCTGGGTGGAGGGGGGGGGGGGGGGGGGGGGGGGTGCGGCTAGAGTCAAAACTTGTGATTTGCCAACAAAATCCCTGACGCTCACCAGTCAGCTCTTAGTGAGCTGATTGGCAGCTTTCTCAGTGGTGTGGGTAGCATGTTAATTGTTATAAAAAAGATAATTCCACCCTAGGCATCTACACATGTTTTTCACTTGATACTGATCCTACATGAGCTTCAGATAAAGCAAAATTAATGACAATAGAGAGTTTTGATGAACAACATTCAGTTTTTCAGATGTTATTTGACATGTTGTACAATTTCCAGCATTTACTATGGTACTTGGACTTTTCCAAACCTTCATCGTTTTGGCTCATTGCAGCATTTCCACCTCTCTTTCTGCTCAGTCACATTTGAAATCAGATCCAGCAATCTGCTCCAGATAATGTGCACTGTTTTGGATCTGCAGTTGTGCAGGATACTTTTGTTGATGCTAACTCCATACACATTTGGGGACCCTTCTTGAGGCATGCACCAACCCAGCAACATGCTTATGTTATGACATGGGGAAACCCTTCTGCTAATTTAAACAAGCCACACAGAAAATATTCACCTCATGCTGTAATCTGTTAAAATTCAAGAGACAAAGAACTGTTCTGGAGGTCACTATTTAAAGTAAAAATGACCAATTTTATTCTTTAAGTCCAAAAGAGAATATTAAAACCAACAATTATTTACAACTCCTTTCTATTAATCCTATCTGTTACTAGCCATTCTATAATTCTAGTTGAATAAAAAAAAATCCCAATTAAGATTTTACAAAAATAAATAATCACTTATCAAACCCAGTCAGCTTTGCCAATTCTCCTTTGTAGGCTCTCTCCAGGTCGGCCTTGATGTTCTGCTGCAAACTGCCCCACAGACAAGTACCTTTCAGAGAGCTTTTAAGCCAGCAGTCTACATTTGTTGGTCTTTGGCAGTTCACCCCAAACTGTTCAAAATGTCTGATTATATACCCCAAAATATTGGAGTTTCATTGGTTTTAATATTATCAAAATACTAAATTCCAGTTTGATTGGAGTTTGGTATCTTGGGGCATAATTTAAACTGATTGGCTGAATTTGAATTTGTTTTTGTTTCATACCAACCCAGCTGCTGCTGCTTGTTTTGAGTGAATGTTACCTTGTTACCTTGTTCAGGACTCACTGTGCTTTGTCAGTCCTTGCTACCTTTTCAATTCTCTTAAAGGTACAGTGCACCTCTACACTTTCATAACACTGAGCATGATTATTTCAATGAGTAGGCATCAGGAAATATTTTCAATGTACAGACTAGTCTTATAACCCTTCTCACCCTAGTGCCCAATGGCCAGTCTGATCCGCTTATCCCATCTTTGTATGTTCTGAATTGTGACTGAGGCTCATTTGCTGGAGATTAAGTGATAAATTTTCATCTTCACAGGCTCAGATTATTTTTTGCATGCAAAGCAGAGGTAAAAAGGCACGAGACCAGCCAAATTCACCAGTTTTAAGAGACACTCAGCTGAAAGACAGGTGGGATGATGATAACATTATCTTTTGATTCTGCAGCCCACATGGACTCCCAGCTATTGTTGGCCACTGATGGAATGTGATTGCTGCACTTACAATGCTGATTATACAGGTTGAATAGGTAGCTTGTCAAATCTACTTCATCTGAGTGCACCCATTCAAAAGGCTTTTTCAGCCACCTACACTTTGAAGATAAACAATTAGTTGTCTTCAGAATAATCAGTGCTGTGCATGCCCTAATAAATTTGTTGCATGATTCTAAAAAAATGTTGTTATTCTCATTATTCCCCATTGTCAGCATTAAATTGTCATTTCCTGGGGCTGGTTATGAGATCCCAATTTATCAGCACATAAGAACATGCTAAATTGGAGCAGGAGTAGGTCCTTTAGCCTCCTCAGGCCTGCTCCACTTTCAAGCAGATATGGCTGATCTGATTGCATCCTTAATTCCACCTTCCTGCTTTGACACCCCCACCCCATAAACTTGACTGTCTCAACAAACAAAAATCTGTCCAACTCAGTCTTGAATGTGTTCAATTATCCAATCTCTGCTCCTTCTGAGGAAGGGAATTCCAAATGCTAATGACTCCTGAGAGATGAAATTCCTCCTCATCTCCACTGTGCCACAGAGTGCAGTGAAGGTAGAATCAATCAACAGATTCAAGAAAGAGATAGATATGTTTCTGGTGAAAAGCAGGATAAAGGTCTATGGGGAGCAAGCAGGAAATCGGAGTTGAGGCTAGGGTAAGATCAGCCATGATCAAGTTAAATGGTGGAGTGGGCTTGAAGGGCTGCTTTGCTTATGCCAGCTCCTAATTCCTGAATTGAATAGGAGTTCCTTTATTTTGAAAATATGCCCCCAAGTTATAAATTCTCCAACAAAGGCAAACTACAGCTATCCATAGTTTCTCTCCATTTAAACAATGAATGTTTTTCTATTTCAGTCAATAATATGCCTTGTCTCTTTATTCAGGTGCATTCAAAATGCAAAGGAGACTCCTCTCTTATTTATCTACAAGGCACGGTCAGGAGTGTGATGGAATTGTCTCCACTTGCCTGGTGAAGTACGGCTCAAACAACACTGGGAAAAACCACCCTGACACTGTCCAGGACAAAGTAGTCAACTTGAGTGGCACTCCAAGTACTAATTTCAACATTTACTCTCTCTCCATCGCACCATCAGAGGCAGCAGTGTGTACTATCTACAAGATGCACTGCAGTAACTCACCAATGCTCCTTTGACAGTACTTTTCAAACCTTTGACCTCTACCAGCTAGAACAATAAAAGTATCAGAAGGCATTGGAGTGCCAGCACCTCCAAGTTCTCCTCCAAGACACACACCATCCTAATTGATCATTCTCTGTTGCTAGGTTAAAATTATTGAGATCCCTTTCTAACAGTACTGTGGGTGTCGCTACAGTCCAAGGCATTCAGCAGCTCGTGATCACCATTGGGGAATGGGTGTTAAGTGCTGTCCTAACTATTAATATACATACCCTGTGAAAGAATAAGAAAACAATCCTGCCTCCTATTCATCCAAACAGACTGGATATACAGCAAGTCAGTCATCATCTAGAGAAAGAAAAAGATGAGTTAAGATGTATTATATCTGTAGATTTTGTCAAAATAATCCATCAGCGTGCTTTTGACTGAATGGACACACCTAAAATGTTCTTGCCTGTGAACTCTTTTTGTTTTAACCTAATGTCATTGATAATCTGTGCCCAATAGCATATGGCAATTAGTATCTTCAATATAATTGGATTTTAATGCAGCATGTCGGTATTTTCTGTGGAACCAAGCAAACTGTTTTATACTGAAGTTAATTTTCCTTTCATGAAATTAATTCTATCACAAGAGAGTCAGCTACAGGATAAAATGCTGCCTGTGTGTGTACTTCCTACAATTGTCATGAATCTTTCATTCTTTTCGTGAAACTCTTCCACAACTGAGTTGTGAATCAATTGAAACTGGAAAATATTCTTGACTCTTGGTGAAAGGTGACAGTAGGTTCATAGCTATATAACAGCCTGCAAATATGATTCCCCTCACGTCTTTTCAGAATTCACACAACTGGATCTGGTATCATGCCTGTTTAACCACTTTGTGCTTTTGTCATCCATAAAACAAATTAGGTTTTCGCTGTCCAGACATAGTTATCTCAGTGAATAGTCAGGATTATGTAATAGTGTGAGGTGATATCGAGAATTATTTTTCCTGTTGTTTTAAAATATAACTGTTTAACTGTTCAGTGTTGCAGAATCAGTATATTATTCAAGCATACAATTAAATGAAACCTCATGAGACTTGATATTATGAAGGAGAGCAAAATGCCAAAATCAGGGTGCCCTTCAATCATAGGGAAGCAATTATACATTTTTTGCAGTTAATTAGGAGTCTGGAAGTTGTCTGGTTAAGGTCATTGTTTATTTCTAAATACCAGTCAACATCGTGCATGAGCTGTCAGCAGAAGTGGTTGAGGCAGGTACATTAACAACATTTAAAAGATATTTGGACAAATGCATGGATAGGAAAGGATTAGAAGGATATGGGCCAAGTGCAGGGAAATGAGGAGAGTGTGGATGGACATTTCGGTCGGCATGGATCAGTTTGGGCCAAAGGGCCTGTCTCACTGTCTCACCTGTCAAGTTAAACGTATTTAATGGAAAATTGGAATCCACCTTTCTAATTGGAGACTCATTGCTCAGCTGACAGCAGAAGGTCAACTTTATGATTGGGGATGAAGTAAATGAGCACAATTCACGTTAGGGTTTAAGGGACTTTGTTCTTTGAAAATAATCATTCTAACCTTACAATTTAAACAGTGCATTGTGACATTTAAGGTTTTGGAGCCAGGATATCATCCACAGCAGCAGGATGAAAGAGCTACTGCTGTTGCCTTAATCAAGACTTACACACCTTGAGCAAGAACAAAATGTCGACAGTACTGAAAGAAAGATAGCAAAAGGACCAGGAAGAAAAATCTGGTATAAAACAAAGACGTGTGGATGCTGGAGATAGAGTCCCACGGCAGTGAGACAGGCCCTTTGGCCCAAACTGATCCATACCAACCGAAATGTCCATCTATACTCTCCTCATTTCCCTGCACTTGGCCCATATCCTTCTAATCCTTTCCTATCCATGCATTTGTCCAAATATCTTTTAAATGTTGTTAATGTACCTGCCTCAACCACTTCTGCTGACAGCTCATTCCATATGCATACCACCCTCTGTGTAAAAAGGTTACCCCTCTGGTTCCATTTTTTTCTTTCCCCTCTAACCGTAAACTGATGCCCTCTAGTCCTTGATTCCCCAAGCCTGGGAAAAAGACTGAGTGCACTCGCCCTATCCGTGTCTTTCATGATCCTATACACTTCTGTAAGATACGCCCTCAGTCTCCTATGTTCTAAAGAAAGAAGTCCTGGCTTGTCCACCCTCTCCCTACAATTTAGCCCACTGAGTCCTGGAAACATCCTTGTAAATTTCTTCTGTTCTCTTTCCAGTTTAATAGCATCCATCCAATAACAAGGTGAGCAAAACTGAGCACAATACTCCAAGTGCAGCCTCACCATCATCTTGTACAACTGCAAGTTAACTTCCCAACTTCTTTACTCGTTGCTCTAATGAACGAAGGCCAGTGTGCCCAAAGCATTCTTCACTGCTCTGCCTACCTGTGACTTCACTTGCAAAGAACCATGCACCGAACTCCAAGATCCCTCTCTTCCACTACACTCCTTAAGACCCTACCATTCACCATGAAACTCTTACCTTGATTTGACTTTCCAAAATGCAAGACTTCACATTTATCTATATCTCAGCCCACTTCCCCAACTGATCAAGGTCCTGCTGCAATTTCTGATAACCTTCCTCACTGTCCATGATACCGCCTATTTTAGTATCATCTGCAAACTTGGTAATCATGACTTGTACATTTTCATCCAAATCATTGATATAGATAACAAACAGTAATGGGCCCAGCACTGATCCCTGAGGTGCACCACTAATCACAGGTCTCCAGTATGACAAGCATCCTTCCACTATTACCCTCTGCTCCTTACCATCAAGCCAATTGTGTATCCAGATTGCCTGCTCTCCCTGGATTATATGCGATCTAACCTTCCAGAGCAGCCTATCATGTGGAACCTTATGAAAGACCTTACTGAAATCCAAATAGGTCTGAAACAAAAATAGGAATTGCTGGAGAACTTAAGCAGGTCTGGCAGCATCTGTGAGAAGAGAGCAGAGTTAATGTTTTGAATCTGGTGACTCTTCATGAGAGCTGTTAGTAACTAGGAAAAAGTAATGTTTTTGCTGAGGCTGAATTTGAAGTGGGGTGGCGAAAAGTGGAGAGGTGGAGGTACACACCAGAGCCACAGAGAGACATGAAAGGGGGAAGTAAATTAGGATATCCTGGGTAACAGGCCATAATAGGGGGTGATGTGGAGGCTTGTAGTGGGGCTGGGAGTTGCGTGTGAGGGGTGTGGTGCCAGGCTTCTTGAGTGTTGTTGGAGCTGCACTCATCCAGGCAAGTGGGCAGTATTCCATCACACTCCTGACTTGTGCCTTGTAAATAGGACATAGAACAATACAGCACAGAACAGGCCCTTCGGCCCTTGGTGTTGCACCAACCTGTGGACTAATCTAAGCCTATCCCCTACATTATTCCATCATCATCCACGTGCTTCTCCAAGGATTATTTAAATCTCCCTAATGTGGAGTTAACCACATTGGCAGGCAAGGCATTTCATGCCCTTACCACTCTCTGAGTAAAGAACCTGCCTCTGACATCTGTCTTAAATCTATCACCCCTCAATTTGTTGCTGTGCCCATTTGTTCAAGCTGACGTCATCATCCTAGGAAAAAGACTTTCACTGTCTACCCTATCTAATCATCTGATCATCTTGTATGTCTCTATCAAATCCCCTCTTAGCCTTCTTCTTTCCAATGAGAACAGACCCAAGTCTCTCAGCCTTTCCTCATAAGACCTTCCCTCCAGACCCGGCAACATTCTGATAAATCTCCTCTGCACCTTTTCCAATGCTTCCAAATCCTTCCTGTAATGCAGCAACCAGAACTTTACACAATATTCCAAGTGCAGCCGCACTAGCATTTTGTACAGTTGCAGCATGACATTATGGCTCTGAAACTCAATCCCTCTCCCAATAAAACCTAACACACCGTATGCCTTCTTAACAGCATTATCAACAGAGGTGGCAACTTTCAGGTATCTATGTACATGGACTCCAAGTTCCCTCTGCACATCCACACTTCCAAGAATCTTTGCACTGACCCAGTATTCTGCCTTCCCATTATTCTTCTCAAAGTGAATCACGCCACATTTATCTGCATTGAACTCCATTTGCCACCTCTCAGCCCAATTCCACAGTTTATCCAAGTCCCCCTGCAACCTGCAACATTCTTCCGCACTGTCCACTACTCCACCAACTTCAGTGTCATCTGCAAACTTACTAACCCATTCACCCATGCCTGCTTCTGAGTCATTTATAAAAATGACAAACAGCATTGGTCCCAAAACAGGTCCTTGTGGCACACTGCTAGTAACTGGACTCCAGACTGAATACTTTTCATCAACCACCACTCGCTGCCTTCTTACAGAAAGCTAGTTTCTAATCCAAACTGCTAAATCACCCTCTATCCAATTTATCTGCATTTTCTCCAATAGCCTACCATGTGGAATCTTATCAAAGGGTTTACTGAAGTCCATGTACACGATGTCAACTGCCCTATCCTCATCCACATGCTTGGTCACCTTCTCAAAAAACTCAATGAGATTTGTGAGACATGACATATTCTTGGCGAAATCATGTTGACTATCTGCAGTCAAATTGTTGCTTGGCAGATGATTATAAATCCTATCCAGAACATAGAACATAGAACAATACAGCACAGAACAGGCCCTTCGGCCCACGATGTTGTGCAGAACTTCTATCCTAGATTAAGCACCCATCCATGTACCTATCCAAATGCCGCTTAAAGGTCGCCAATGAATCTGACTCTACCACTCCCTCGGGCAGCGCATTCCATGCCCCCACCACTCTCTGGGTAAAGAACCCACCCCTGACATCTCCCCTATACCTTCCACCCTTCACCTTAAATTTATGTCCCCTTGTAACACTCTGTTGTACCCGGGGAAAAAGTTTCTGACTGTCTACTCTATCTATTCTTCTGATCATCTTATAAACCTCTATCAAGTCACCCCTCATCCTTCGCCGTTCCAACGAGAAAAGGCTGAGAACTCTCAACCTATCCTCGTACGACCTACTCTCCATTCCAGGCAACATCCTGGTAAATCTTCTCTGCACCCTCTCCAAAGCTTCCACATCTTTCCTAAAGTGAGGCGACCAGAACTGCACACAGTACTCCAACTGTGGCCTAACCAAAGTCCTGTACAGCTGCAACATCACCTCACGACTCTTGAATTCAATCCCTCTGCTAATGAACGATAATACTCCATAGGCCTTCTTACAAACTCTATCCACTTGAGTGGCAACCTTCAAAGATCTATGTACATAGACCCCAAGATCCCTCTGTTCCTCCACCTGACCAAGAACCCTACCATTAACCCTGTATTCCGCATTCTTATTTGTTCTTCCAAAATGGACAACCTCACACTTGGCAGGGTTGAACTCCATCTGCCACTCCTCAGCCCAGCTCTGCATCATATCTAAGTCCCTCTGCAGCCGACAACAGCCCTCCTCACTGTCCACAACTCCACCTATCTTTGTATCATCTGCAAATTTACTGACCCACCCTTCGACTCCCTCCTCTAAGTCATTAATAAAAATTACAAACAGCAGAGGACCCAGAACTGATCCCTGCGGAACTCCACTTGTAACTGGACTCCATGCTGAATATTTACCATCTACCACCACTCTCTGACTTCGACCGGTTAGCCAGTTTTCTATCCAATTGGCCAAATTTCCCTCTATCCCATGCCTCCTGACTTTCCGCATAAGCCTACCATGGGGAACCTTATCAAATGCCTTACTAAAATCCATGTACACTACATCCACTGCTCTACCCTCATCCACATGCTTGGTCACCTCCTCGAAGAATTCAATAAGACTTGTAAGGCAAGACCTACCCTTCACAAATCCGTGCTGGCTGTCCCTAATCAAGCAGTGTCTTTCCAGATACTCGTAAATCCTATCCCTCAGTACCCTTTCCATTACTTTGCCTACCACAGAAGTAAGACTAACTGGCCTGTAATTCCCGGGGTTATCCCTATTCCCTTTTTTGAACAGGGGCACAACATTCGCTACTCTCCAGTCCCCTGGTACCACCCCAGTTGCCAGTGAAGACGAGAAGATCATTGCCAACGGTACTGCAATTTCCTCTCTTGCTTCCCACATAATTCTAGGATATATCCCGTCAGGCCCGGGGGACTTGTCTATCCTCAAGTTGTTCAAAATGTCCAACACATCTTCCTTCCTAACAGGTATCTCTTCTAGCTTATCAGTCCGTTTCACACTCTCCTCTTCAACAATACGGTCCCTCTCGTTCGTAAATACTGAAGAGAAGTACTTGTTCAAGACCTCTCCTATCTCTTCCGACTCAATACACAGTCTCCCACCACTGTCCTTGATCGGACCTACCCTCGTTCTCGTCATTCTCAGGTTTCTCACATACGCATAGAATGCCTTGGGGTTATCCTTGATCCTATCCGCCAGGGATTTTTCATGCCCTCTCTTAGCTCTCCTAATCCCTTTCTTCAGGTCCCTTCTGGCTATCCTGTATCCCTCCACTGCTCTGTCTGAACCTTGTTTCCTCAACCTTATGTAAGCCTCCTTCTTCCTCTTTACTAGACATTCAACCTCCCTCGTCAACCAAGGCTCCCTCACACGACCATTTCTTTCCTGCCTGATCGGTACATACATATCAAGGACACGTCGTATCTGCTCCTTGAAAAAGTCCCACATTTCCACCACATCCTTCCCTGACAGCCTATGCTCCCAACGTATGCTCCTCAAATCCTGTCTTACAGCATCGTAATTTCCCTTCCCCCAATTGTAAAAACTTCCTTGTTGTGCGCACCTATCTCTCTCCATAACCAAGGTGAAAGTCACAGAATTGTGGTCGCCATCACCAAAATGTTCACCCACTAACAAGCCCACCACTTGTCCCGGTTCGTTACCGAGTACCAAATCCAATATGGCCTCCCCTCTGGTTGGACAATCTACATACTGCGTTAGAAAAGCTTCCTGGACACACTGCACAAACACCGCCCCATCCAATCTACTTGATCTAAAGAGCTTCCAATCAATATTTGGGAAGTTGAAGTCGCCCATGACTACGACCCTGTGGCTTCTGCACCTTTCCAAAATCTGTTTCCCAATCTGTTTCTCCTATAATCTCTTATAATCTTTTCCGAAGCATTTCCTACAACAGACATAAGGCTCACTGGTCTATAATTACCTGGGTCATTTCTTCTGCCCTTCTTGAACAAGGACACAACATTTGCAATCCTCCAGTCTTCTGGTACTAAACCTGTTGACAATGAGGACTCAAATGTCAAAGCCAAAGGCTACAACTTCTCCTCCCTAGCTTCCCAGAGAATCTCGGATAAATCCCATTCGGCCCAGGGGACTCCTTCTCAAGTTGATAACATCTCCTCCTTACTAACCTTGATCCTTTTCAGTCTAATATCTTGTATCTCATTCTTCTTCTCCACAATATTCTCCTTTTCCTGAGTGAAAACCAATGAGGAATATTTGTTCAGCACCTCTCCGATCTCCACAGGGTCCACACACAACTTTCCACTTCTGTCTTTGGTCGCCCTATTCCTACCCTAGCCATCCTTTTATTCCTCACATACCTATAGAAAGCTTTAGGGTTCTCTTTTATTCTGCAGCTAAAGACTGCTTGTGTCCACCCTTTTCTCTTCTTAACTCTCTCTTTAAATCCTTCCAAGCCAATCTGTAACTCTCCATCACCTCATCTGAACCATCTCATCTTATCATCACATTAGCACCCTTCTCCCACTTAGCAAGAACTGCAATTTCTGTAGTAAACCACAGTTCCCTTACCGAATCACTTCCTCCCTGCCTGACAGGGACATACCTATCAAGGACATGCAATATCTGTTCCTTAAAACAGCTCCACATTTCGATTGTCCCTGTCCCCTGCATTTTGCTACCCTACTCTATGCATCCGAAGTCTTGCCTAATCGCATTATAATTGCCCTTTCCCCATCTATAACTGTTGCCTATGGCATGTACCTATCCCTTTCCATTGCAAAAATGAATGTAACCGAATTATGGGCACTCTCTCCAAAGTGCTCACCTACAACTAAATCAAACACCTGGCCTGGTTCATTTCCAAGCACCAGATCCAGTGTGCCCTCCTCTCTTGCCGGCTCTTCGACATACTGTGTCAGGAAACCCTCCTGTATGCATTGGACAAAAACTGGTCCATCCAATACACTAGAGTTATAGTATTTCCAGTCAATGTTGGAGAAGTTAAAGTCCCCCATAATGACCACCTTGTTCCTTTCACTCCTACCCAGAATTGTTTTGCTGATCCTCTCCTCCATATCCCTGGAACTCTGTGGAGGCCTATAAAAATCTCACAGCAGTGTGACCTCTACTGTCCTGTTTCTAACCTCAGCCCAAAATGCCTCAGTAGATGAGTCCTCATCAAAGGTTCTTTCAGCCACTGTTATATTGTCCTTGACTAACAAGGCCACACCTTCCTCTCTTTTACCACCTTCCCTGTTCTTAATGAAATATCTAAGTCCTGGAACCTGCAACATCCATTCCTGATCCTGCTCTATCCATGTCTCCAAAATGGCCACAACATCGAAGCCCCAGGTACCTATCCATGCTGCAAGCTCACCTACCTTATTTCGGATACTTCTGGCAGCTTTCTGTCTGCCATCACATTCCTGTGACCATAAAATCCTGTCCCTGTCCTCTCTGCTCTCATCCTCCTGTGCACTGCAAATACACCTCAGGTTCCCATCCCCCTGCTGATGATGGATAGACTTTGGGAAGTCAGGAGTTGAGTTGCCCGCTGCCATATTCCTAGTCTTTGACCTGTTCGTTATAGCAACTCTGTTCATATGGTGAATCCAGATGAATTTCTTGTCAATGGTAATGCCAAGGATATTCACAGAGAGGAACTCAGTGATGGTAGCACCATTGAATGTCAAGGAGCAATGGTTAGATTGTCTCTTATTGCAGATGATCATTGCGTGGCATTTGTCTGATGTGAATGTTACTTGCTATTTATTAGCCCACGCCTCGATGTTGTTGGGATTTTGTTTCATTTGAGCATAGACTGCTTAAATATCTGAGGAGTTGCTAATGGTGCTGAACATTGTGCAATCATCAGCGAATGTGTCCTCTTATGATGGAGGAAAGTCATTGATGAAGCAGTTGATGATTGTTGTACTCTGAAGAATTCCTGCAGAGAAATTCTGGAGCTGAGATGGCATACCTTCAGCAACCATAACCATCTTACTATGTACTAGGTATTACTCCAACCAACAGAGATTTTGCCTCCTAATCCACTAATTCCAGTTTTGCTAGATCTCCTTGATGCCACATTTGGTCAATGCAGTGTGATGTCAAGGGATGTTACTCTCACCTCACCTCACCTCTGGAATTCAGCTCTTTTTGTCCATGTTTGAACCAAGGCTGTAATGAGATCAGGGGCTGAGTGGCCCTGGTGGAACCCTAAGTGGATGTCACTGAGCAGATTATTGCTGAGAAGGTGCTGCTTGACAGCACTATTGATGATGATTAAAAGCAAACTGATGGGATGGTAATTGGCCAGGTTGAATTTGTCCTGCCTCTTGTGTACAGAACATAACCTGGGCAGTTTTCCAGATTGTTGCACAGGTGCCAGTATTGTAACTGTACTGGTGCAGTTTGGCTAGGGGAGTAGCAAGTTCTCAGTACTATTGCTAAAATGTTGTCAGGGCCTGAAGCCTTTGCAGTATCCAGTAACTGCAGCCACTTTTTGATATCAGGTGGTGTGAATTGATGATACAATGACCATTAGTATCTGTGATGGTTGGGTCCACTGAACGAGGCTGAGATAGATCATCCACTTGGCACTTCTGGCTAAAGATTGTTGCAAAAGCTTCAGCCTTATCTTTTACACTGATGTGCTGCCCTCTTCCATCATTGAGGATTTGGGTATTTGCGGAGCCACCTCCTCCATGAGTTGTTTAATTATCCACCACCATTCATGACTATGTGTAGCAGGTTTGCAGAGCTTAGATGCGATTGGTTGTATGTGGAATCTCTTAGCTCTGTCTATCACATGCTGCTTATGCTGTTTGGCATGCAATTCTCTTGTTTGGTGCATTCACCAGGTTGACACTTCATTGTTAGGTATGCCAAGTGCTGCTCCTGGCATGCCCTCCTACAGTCTTCATTGAATCAGGTTATTCCTCTGGTTAGGTGGTAACGGTCGAGTATGGGATATGCTGGGCTGTGAAGTTACAGATTGTTCTGGAGTACAATTCTGCCACTGTTGATTGCTCACAGCGCCTCATCGGCGCCTAGTTTTGAGTTGCCAGATCTGTTCGGAGTCTGTCCCATTTAGCACAGTAATAGTGCCATACAACACGACGGCGGGATTTCATCTCCATAAGGACAGTGTGGTGATCACTCTTACCAACACTGTCATGGACAGATGCATGTGTCAAAGGCAGATTGGTAGGGATGAAGTCAAGTATGCTTTTCCTGCTTGTTGGTTCTCTCACCACCGACTGCTATGTCGAGCAGTTGCATTGATTAGGACCCAACCAGCTCGATCTATAGTACTGCTGCTCTTGATGGTGGACATTGAAATCCTCCACCTAGAGAATGTTTAGTCCCCTTGCTACTCTCTGTACTTCCTCCAAGTGTTATTCATAATGATTTATCTGTGGAGTGATGATGGTAAGTGGTAATCAGCAGAAGGTTTCCTTGCCCATGTTTAACCTGGAGCCTTGAGATTTCATGGATTCCAGAGTTAATGCCACATCTCCTCAATGTCAAGGACTCCCACTGTAACTCCCTCCTGACTTTATACCACTGTGCTGCCACCTCTGCTGGGTCTGTCCTGTTGTGGGGCCGGGAGAGTGGTAGTGGGGTTTGGAACATTGCATATAAGGTATGATTCTGGGAGCATGTCTGTGCTGCTTGACTAGTCTGTGAGACAGCTCTCCTAAGTTTGGCGCTAGCCTCCAGATATTCATAAGGAGAACATTGCAGGATTGTTTTTGCCATTGTCATTTTCAGTGTCTAGGTCAATGCTAGATAGTTCCTCCAGTTTCATTTCTTTGAGACTTCATAGTGATTGATACAACTGCTAGGTCATTCCAAAGTGCAATTGAAAGTCAACCACATTGCTGTGTATCTAGAGTCACATGTTGGCCAAACCAGGTAGGATGGCAGATTTCCTTCAAAGAAGGATATTACTGAACCAGATGAGGTTTCCAATAATTGACAATGACCATCAATAGATTCTTAATTCCAGGTATTTTTATTGAGTTCAAGTTACACCATCTGCTGTGGTGGGAATCAAATGCACCTGCCCAGAATATTGGCTGAGTCTCTGGATTAATAACCTACCACCAATACCACTAGGCCATCACCTCCCCAAGCGCATTCCTATACCAAACAAATCTCAAATAATTCTTTCCTTTCAATATTGCAATGGTACTTAGATTGCTTTATATCTTGAGGGATTCCTCAAGTTAGATAATTGTACAGTTCAATTCTGTGTTCTGTTTATCCTTTTGCAACTACATTCTTTTCAAATAATACTTTGCTATCTTTGGATTTTGTGCACCCACTGTCTGTTGTTATTTATTCATTTCTACCTGTAAAAGATTTCACCTGGTGCAAAGTTCTCATTTTGCAACTTTTTCATCTCCAATTCTTCTTTATGTTTGGTGTCTTGTGTAAGTTAGTAGGCAGTTCAGAGATCATACAGGGTTAGTGGTGTCATGGAAAAGGTGATGATACTTAATGCTGGTAGAATGTAGAAGGAGATTGAATTAATTCCTACTGTGCAGGACATAGCTCCAGATGGCTGAGACTGCCATGACCTAGGTGGTAACCTAAAACCTAGCTGGCACTCTCTGGTGTCTCCTCACCAGTTTTAGGAGAAGATCATCCTGCACTTTTTGAACCATTCAACAATTCTTATAGACTGGAATGTAGAAAACATAACGTCACTATGTGGGAAAAGATCAAAAGAAAAATCAGTGAACAAAAAGTCTCTTAGCCTAACATCAGTTGTAGATAAACTGCTGGACATGCTTTCATGGGATGGGTGTGCTAATGGCTAACCCAATATTTATGGACCCTTCCAACTGTCCTTGAGAAGAAGAGAGTGAGCCATTTTTATGAACCATTGTAGTCTGTTTAGTATAAGGACACCGACTGTGCTGTTTGGAAGGAATTCCAGGATTTTGACCCAATGATAGTGAAGCAGTGGCAATATAATTCCATGTCAATATGACATGTGACTAGGAGGGCAACTTGCAGGTGCTGGTGTTCTCATGAATCTGCAGCCCTTGCCTATCTTTGTCTTTGAGGGATGTGATAACAGGGCACATCGGAAATCAAAATTTGATCAAGCAAATTTATCCATGTTTGGGCTGACAAATAGCAGATTACACTTGCACCTCAAGCGCCAGGGAATGGCCATTACCAGCAATAAAGGATCTACTCATCACCCCTTGACATTCAATGGCATCACCATCACTAAATTCCCCAGTGTCAACATCCTCCAGGCTCCCATTGACCAGAAACTCACCTGGACTAGTCATGCAAATACTGTGCTGACAACAGCAGGTCAGAGACTGCAAATCTAGCAATGATTAACTCACTTCCAGACTCCCCAAAACAAGTCTATCATCTATAAGGCACAATTCAGGAGTGATATGCAATACTCTCCTCTTACCTGGATGAGTGCAGCTCCAAAAACACTTTGGTTGTTTGAGACCGTCCAGAACAGAGCATCCCGCTTGATTAACACCACATCAACAATTATCCACTCCCACCACCATCGATGCTGAGTAGTAATAGTGTGTATCATTCTCAAGATGCACTGCAGAGATTCACCAAAAATCCTTAGATAGCATCTTCCAAACCCACAACCACTTCCATCTAGAAGGACAAAGACAGCAGATACATGCAAACACCATCACCTACAATTTCCCCTCCAAGCCACTCACCAACCTGACTTGGAAATATATGACCGTGGATTGGGAGGGGGAGTTGAAATGTTCAGCCACGGGATGGTGGGTTTGATTGGTGCAGGTGTCCTGGAGATGTTCTCTGAAGCGCTCTGCGAGGAGGTTCTCTGAAGCACTCAGACATGCAGGTCCTGGGCCTCCTCCATCGCCACTCCCTAACCACCCAACACCTGGAGGGAGAATGCCTCAGCTTTCACCTTGGGACCCTTCAACCCCATGGCATCAATGTGAACTTCACCAGTTTTCTCAACTCCCCTCCCCCCACCTTACCCCCGTTCCAACCTTCCAACTCAGCCCCATCTTCATGACCCATCCCATCTGTTCTTCTTCCTTCCCACCTATCTGCTCCACCCTCCCCTCCGACCTATCACCTTTACTCCCATCTCCATTCACATATTGCACTCTTAGCTACCTTTCCCCCTAGTCCCATCCCCATCCCATTTATCTCTCCACCCCCGAGGCTCCCAGCCTCATTTCTTACGAAGGGCTTTTGCCCGAAACGGTGATTTTCTTGCTTCTCGGATGCTGCCTGGCCTGCTGTGTTTTTTTTTCAGCACCATGCTCTTGACTCTAATCTCCAGCATCTGCAATACCCACTTTCGCCAAGTATTTTGTTCAAGTTTGCTGATGATTTAAAATTAAATAGAAAATCAAGTAGTATGAAGAATGCGAAGAGGCTGCAGAGGGATACAGACAGTTTGGGTGAGTGTGTAAGGATCTGACAGATGGAGTATAGTCTGGCAAAGTGTGCAATAATCATCTTTGGTAAGGTCAGAAAATTGGCTTTTGAATGGTGAGAGACTTGCAAATTTTGCATTCAGGACCTGGGTGCCTTTCCTGCATGACTCATGGATTACATGATTGCAGATACAGCAGGCAATTAGAAACAGGAGTTTCATGGTAGTTTTTAATACAAATATGCAGGCTTTGATAAGGTCACTTCTGGAATATTGTGTTTTTGTCTCCTTACCTAAGAAAAATAAACTTACTCCATTGGGAGAGAAACAATAGGTCACCTGACTGCTTCCTGGACTGGGAGCATTGTCCAGTGTGAAAGGTTTGGATAGTCAGGGTTCACACTGAATGGATTTTAGTAAAAAGACAGTATTATCTACTTGAAGCAGCTGGGACTAGATTTTCTTGATGATAGAGAGCCTCTCAGTTGTTGCACAGATAATGGATGAGTCCAGGAACTGTAAATCCACACTTGTGCACAACACTTGCCATTTTCACTGAGGGAGGAATGGGGTCGGGTTGGGTTTGAACATGCATCGGCTGGTCAGTTAATCGTGTACTTCTGCTGATATGGGATTTTGGGAAAGTCAAAAGTTGACTTGGTGAAAGCAGGGCAGAACATGTTTTGTTCCTTTGCCTATCAGGCTACCTTTGAAGAGGTAATGTACTCAAGGTTTGCGCAGAGATTTGTAGCTCGGGTGCTGGTTGCTGTGATTGTGGGTAAGTTTGCCGAGCTGGAAATTGATCTGCAAATGTTTCATCCCCTGTCCAGGTGATGTCTTCAGTGCTTTTGAGCCTCCCGTCAAGCACTGTTGTACTGTGTCTTCTGGAATTTATTTGGTTCCGTTCTTGCTGCTTCCGGTTGCTGGTTCCGGTTGTTTGGTGTTGTGGCCAGTATATTGGGTCTAGGCCAATGTGTTTTTATATGGAGTCCATGGATGAGTGCCATGCCTCCAGAAATTCTCTGGCTGTCCTCCCACCAATCAGAAGTGGACCACGACAATTGAACAGGCTATCACCATAAGACAGAACAGAACCACATACAGAAAGAGAACAGCGCTACAAGACAAAATGACTAAGCAGAGGAGACAACCCGACAGACATCTGGGCAAGAAACCTCTCCAACAGACAGCTTACAGACACACAATGACCGTACTAGCCAAGGATTTTTATCTCTAACTTGCAAATTAGTCTGGCCCTTCGTACTGAAAATCTGATGCCAAAGCAGCCTTTCTTAAAAGTCAGGTTTGCAGAGCCAGGAATATGTCAATGAACCTGACTCAGGAACAAATGAAAACACACCATATTATTAGTGTGGGGCTTGACACGTTAGATGCTGAGAAAAATGTTTCCTCTGTTTGGGATTGGGTTTACATGAGGTTTTTTTTCCTCTTATTCAAAGAATTGCTTATCTGTGGAGTCTCCATCCGAGAGATTTTCAATTATTTGAGTATAATTGTGACAGGTCAGTAAGTGTTTGAGTCCGGCAGGAAATACTTAAACACAGATAGTGCAGGAAGGTTGAATTTAGGAGATAGACTTGCCAAGATATTATTTACTGGTCAAACAGGCAGAAAGTACCAACCACCCTAAGCCAACTCCAATTTCCTGTGTTTTTAAAGTTGCTCCAGACACCATAATTTTAAATATTTTCTGTACAATCTGAAGTAGTCCCTTTAAGGACCACTGTTTAGCTTGCTTCATGGGCAGGTCTAATTTTCAAGGGCTAATGAGGATGCAACTTATTTATGATCAGAATCTTAGCCACCAATTTCAAGGGCCCAGTATAAGTGACAAAGATCTTGACATGGTCAGAAACAAGGCACAGAGTACTTCATTGCTGTTGGTAATTAGATTACAAGCTGGCACAATATGATATTTATAATGATGTTAGATTGGAGAATGTGCCCACTGGGGACTGTGCTCAAAATAATTCTGTGAAACATTGAAATTCAGAGAAATGTAAGGGTTTAAAGTCTATCGGAGTCCTGTTAATTCTTAAACATTCTGCCACTTATATGACACAATTTTCTGAATGCTTATAGCTCACTTAATTTTCCACATATTCAGAAGCAAAATGTGAGACGTGTGCAAGACAGGTCAATTTTGCAGATTTATTTGTGCCAAGAGATATTCCTCTCGAATGTTGTGTAATTGGATTCTAACACTACCCTGACTTACATCGGAATACAGAATACGAATACCATGTTGCCTTATGCTGGAAAATGGCAACAGGAATAAATGACATGTAGTTGCAGAATTCCAAAGTAGTTAAAACCAGGTCAACAATCAGTGTAGCATTACTTTTTTGATCAATGCAATGAAAAATAGAATGGAAATGCAAACCTATCACTTATTTATATACAAACGAAAATTTTGGAGCTTTATAATTAACTTTACGTAAGCAACATATTACAACCTGTGTTGAAGTTCTCAATTAACTTTTCATTCAAAAATTCAGTTTGAGCTTGTATTCTTGCCATAGACCTGGAATCTTAATCATAATGGTCATTTTATTGGCTTTATATATGTGCCAAAGCTTCCAACATTGTAAATAGTAAACATGTGTTCATGATCATAGAGTCACAGAGATGTACAGCATGGAAACAGACCCTTCAGTCCAACCCATGCATGCTGACCAGATATCCCAATTCAATCTAGTCCCACCTGCCAACACCCGGCCCATATCCCTCAAAACCTTCCTATTCATATACCCATCCAAATGCCTTTTAAATGTTGCAATTGTAGCAGCCTCCACCATTTCCTCTGGCAGCTCATTCTATATACACAGAGGGTGCTCTGCGTGAAAAAGTTGCCCCTTAGGTCTCTTTTATATCTTTCCCCTCTCACCCTAAACCTATGCCTTCTAGTTCTGGACTCCCCCACCCCAGGGAAAATACTTTGTCTATTTATCCTATCCATGCCCCTCATAATTTTGTAAACCTCTATAAGGTCACCCCTCAGCCTCTGACTCTCCAGGGAAAACATCCCCAGCCTGTTCAGCCTCTCCTTATAGCTCAAATCCTCCAACCCTGGCAACATCCTTGTAAATCTTTTCTGAACCCTTTCAAGTTTCACAACATCTTTCCAATAGGAAGGAGACCAGAATTACACACAATATTCCAACAGTGGTCGAACCAATGTCCTGTATAGCCACAGCATGACCTTCCAACTCCTGTACTCAGCACTCTGACCAATAAAAGAAAACATATCTTTCTTCACTATGCTATCTACCTGCAACTCTACTTTCAAGGACCTATGATCCTGCACTCGAAGGTCTCTTTGTTCAGCAACACTCCCTAGGACCTTACAATTAAGTGTATAAATCCTGCTAAGATTTGCTTTCCCAAAATGCAGCACCTCACAATTATCTAAATTAAACACCATCTGCCACTTCTCAGTCCATTGTCCCATCTGATCAAGATCTTGTTGTAATCTGAGGTAACCTTCTTCGCTGTCCACTACACCTCCAATTTTGATGTCGTCTGCAAACTTACTAACTATACCTCTTATGCTCGCATCCAAATCATTTATATAAATGATGAAAAATAGTTGACACAATACCGATCCTCGTGGCACTCCACTGGTCACAGGCCTCCAGTCTGAAAAATAACCCTCCATTACCATCCTCTATCTTCTACCTTTGAGCAGGTTATGTGTCCAAATGACTCGTTTTCCCTGTATTTCATGAGATCTAACCTTGCTAACCAGTCTCCCTTGGGGAACCTTGTCGAACGCCTTACTGAAGTCCGTATAGATCACATTTACCGTTCTGCCCTCATCAGTCCTCTTTGTTACTTCTTCAAAAAAACTCAATCAAGTTTGTGAGACATGATTTCCCACGCACAAGACCATATTGACTATCCCTAATCAGTCCTTGTCTTTCCAAATACATGTACACCCTGTCCCTCAGGATTCCCTCAAACTACTTGCCCACCACTGAGGCCAGGCTCACTGGTCTGTAGTTCCCTGGCTTGTCCTTACCACCCTTCTTAAACAGTGGCACCACATTAGCCAACCTCCAGTCTTCCGGCACATCACGTTTGACTATCAGTGATACAAATATCTCAGCAAGAGGCCCAGCAATCACTTCCCTAGCTTCCCACAGAGATCTAGGGTACACCTGATCAGGTCTTGGAACTTTATCCACCTTTAAGCGTTTCAAGACATCCAGCACTTCCTCCTCTGTAATATGGACCTTTTTCAAGATGACGTTATCTTTTTCCCTGCATTCTGTATCTTCCATGCCCTTTTGCACAGTAAGGACTGATGCAAAATACTTGTTTAGTATCTCCCCCATTTTCTGATGATCCAGAAATGTGCCACCAACTATCTTTGTGTTGATTACAATAAAAAGACACCCACTGGTTGCATCCACATCCTGTGGAATACCAGGTTGACAAAACCGAGATGTTAGCCACCACTCAACACATTACACTTCCAACAATGCATAAATCTGTCACCACTGCATTGAAATGTCAGTATAAATGCTCAGATCTCTTGACTGAAGTTTAAATCTAGAACATTCGAACCTGAGAGGGCTATCATATAAGGTAAGACACTGTGTTTGTTTCTTATTAAGCTGCCAGCAGATCTATGATTTTTGTTTTACATGTATATGTATTCCAGTAAGCCTTGATTAGTTTGGCAGACATTAAAAATCTGTTCCAATATATTTCAGAAAGCTACTGCCCATTATCTTTTGTAAAAGTTTTATATGCTAGAATTGGTTTTATAAAGTTCATCAATTAGAAATGCAAGCGGAATCGAATATGTACATTTTTATCCTTTGCAAATAATCTATACATTACAAAATCAAAATATTGCTGATGCTGAAAAACTGAAAAAATAGAAAATTTGGTGAAATCAGGCACTGAATTGTTGAAGGGATGTAATGATAATTTAATAAGACAATTGGCCCTCGGCAGGATTGTTTCCATGCTTCTAACCTTTGAAGGAAACTGAAGAAGTTTGGGAGCAATTGGTTTGCGTCATTGTGTTTATTAAGTGAAAAATTAAAATAAATTTCCAGGGCAATAATACCCAGGCCATTCACTTAAATAGCTTTGGTGTTTTCACAGACTAAAAGGAAGGAAATCATGCTCTACATAGGAAATGTTCTTGGGACATCTGTATTCACCTGCAGGTAAATGCTAGTCATACCATCTAAGCAATAATCTAACCCCAAAATGCTAGCTTCCCCATAACTTTTGTCTGCTATGCAAGCACTCAGCAATTTCAAGCTACATTTGCCTTTGTTGAATTTGTCAATCACAATCCTAACAACCTAGTGAATGTCATTATGACAGACAAAGCTGCTAGCAAATATCATTTGTATTTCACTGTCATTCACAGATCCATGCCCGTCTTGAGTTATAGCAACAAGCGTCCTTACCAAAGCTAACTCATTTCTCTATGAGGAATGATTCATTTCTTCATGTTTGTGAATAGATCAGCTATTCTTGAATATAAAGGATGATCATAAATGATCTAGGATTGCTAATGGCTCACATAGCCCGCATTCACTGAGAGTTGCCATAGTGATTCCTGATAACAGATATGACAGGGTGACTCTGACAGCTCATATGGCTGATGAGAGATGTGCTGTTCTAACAAGGTTCAGATAAAGACATTTCACAAGTGAAGAGTGAAGATAGCTAGCAGTGGTTCAAAGTATGCTGAACAAGATTGACAGTTGTTCAGTGATTTCTGCAAAGTTCAGTAAAGCAGCATCAATCACAAATGGCAGTACTGTATCAGAATTAAGACAAGCTATTGATTTTTAGATTTGTAAATCAATAGCTACCCTAACTGATATTGCACATGTTGAATGAATTCCATGTTGAGGAAGTCACTGTTTCAATGAGAAAATGTTCAATAAGTAGATGGTAGAAATGAACTAGCAGTTGATAAACCTTTCTCATTTTCATTATTGACTTATTAATATATATCGTGGATAAGAACAACATAAGTTAGAGGAATAGTAATGTAGTTTAAATCAAGTAAGTAAAAGTCAACAGATCTTTTCATATTTTTGTATTCTGTACCTTTTATGGTCATTTAGGCTCTAACTAAAATATAGGACAGTATGCAGAAACATACAATTTGATAATTTAAGTACAGGCTGTCACCTTTAAACAATAAATTGTAACATTTCATTTTTTTATTAAGCTTGTCAATTTATTATGAATTTTGAAGATGCATTCTTGAAATGCTAAGGTTTATAGAACATAGAAAAATACAGCACAGAATGGGCCCTTAGGCCCACAATGTTGTGCCGAGACTTAATCCTAATGTAAAATATAGTAACTTAACTAACGCACCCCTCGACTCACTGCTATCTGTGTGCATGTCCGGCAGTCGCTTAAATGTCCCCAATGACTCTGCTCCCACCACTACAGCTGGCAACGCATTCCATGCATTCACAACTGTCTGCGTAAAGAACCTACCTCTAATGTCTCCTTTATACCTTCCTCCTAATATCTTCAAATTATGACTTCTCGTACCAGTCAATCCTGCCCTGGGGAAAAGTCTCTGGCTATTGACTCTATCTATTCCTCTCATTATTTTGTACACTTTGGAATGAATAGCATCATTGATTTAATTTTATTTCTTTAGAATGGTAAAATCAGTCATGCCATATCAATATAAATTATTTTCTAATCCAGTAATTGAAACTCTGACTTCTAATTGCTTTATGCTACAAGTGGAGTTCTAGAGTGGAATCTTACACTGAGGAACGTGAGCTATGGTGAAATGTGTGGTAGAATCTGATAAAAAGTCTGGCAAAATCCATCTCAACATTGGGAGCATCTCGCTACAGCTTGAATGTTTTTGCTAAGCAATGAAGCGAGTTTCTGAAGAAGGGATTTTGGATGTTTGGAGGCTTACTAACACTTAGAGGCAGAGGCTACAAATCACTGGATGCAGAATTCTCACTGTCACCTTTGAAATATGCATAAGCAAGAAAATGGCATCCAACATACTCTTAGTGGAAGGTCACCCTGCTATAAGAGAGATGTTATTAGACTGGAAAGGGTGCAAATAAAATTACAAGGATGTTACTGAGATTGGAAGGTTTGAGTAATAAGGAGAGGCTAGATAGTTAAAGGAAAAGAGAAGACCTTATCGAGATTTATAAAAGCATGAGCATGAACAAGGTGAATGCCCAAGGTCTTTTCTCCAGAGTAGGGGAGTCCCAAACTAGGGAGCATAGTTTTAAGGGGAGAGAGAAAAGATTTAAAAGAGACCTGAGGAGCAACATTTTCTCACACAGGGTGAAAGTATATGTAATGAGCTGCCAGAGGAACTGGTAGAAATGGGACTAGTTTAATTTAGGAAACCTGGTCAGCATGGATGAGTTGGGCCAACGGACCTGTTTCTATGCCGTATGACCCTATGACTCTGAGTATATGACTTGGGAGGGAACGGCTGCAAGACCCATCAATCTGAAAGGCTTTAAACGGAAACAGAATTACACACAGACCATGTACTGTATGGGACACAAACTTGCAGTTATCCCTAATCCCTGGGCATCACAATGCATCAGCCCCCTTGCTGGTGTGCACCACCCTTCCCCTAACATTACTGAACAGCTCATTCACAACACTTCTGGGCACATCAGCCAGGGAAAGAATAGGAATATTGTCAGATTAACGGCAATGATATTGGCAGGACCCAATGAACTATGAACACATTGTCCTTGCTTCCAGATGCTGCAGCAAGCTCTCAATAGAAACATCAATCAGTGGTACATCCTGGGTATCTACAAATTTTTACATCAGCTCATACTGTTACATTTGAGACTACATAGAACGACAAGCAAGCAGATGTAATGTCAAAACCAGGTCATTATTAGAAAAGTAAGAAATAATGTTCTGTGCATTGTATCCTGTGCTACCAAGGTGCCCTCAATTCTACCTCTTACTCCAACCATATTTTAATCTTCTCCATGGTTCTGCAACTGGGATGGAGGAAGCCTGTTTGGCAGTGGAGACTTATCAACCACTTGGTTGGCAATTCCAGGCGTGGTTAAGTCTAGAAGGACCAGACATCCCAGGGCTTTGTTGCTGGATGCAATAGGACCATCGTTGACATGAACTTCTAAGAGCTGGATGGGGTGGTGCTGATTGGATGGCGATGGATGGACCAGCCTCCTCTTGAATGTCCTGAATAGAGGGTTCTCTACCAGGAGATGTGATATTGGTAGTTCAAATCCTTTCCCTTCTAAGACTGATGTTATAAAACAAACACATCGAACTGGAACTATGACAGGTCTTTTTGAATTGCACTCACTTCAGAGCTGCTCATTGTTTTTCAATTAAATGCTTATATTTAATGCTTTAACTTCCAAACTGCAAGATATAATCATAAAACTAAAAGATTTACTTCCAATACATATGTATTAAAGAATCAGATACTTGCAATAATGCACTTTCTGTTCACGATGCCTTGAGTTCAGATGGCAGGCACAGAAGTTTTTGAATAAATTGCATTTTGTAAAAATCTTGCAGAGAGCATAGAGTAGGATTGCTGCATTGGTGCTAGTATCACCATTTTGCTGATTTTAGCACATTTTTGACTTTTACAATACTCTTGGCACTAGGGCACTCTTGATATTAAGGATACTCTGCTAGTTTCTTCTGCTTCACTAGCTGCTCAACTATTCTCATATTGAGGAGAAATGAAGACTGCAGATGCTGGAGATCAGAGTTAAGAATGTGGTGCTGGAAAAGCACCGTAGGTCAGGCTGCATGCGAGGAGCAGCAGAATCGACGTTCCTAATGAAGGGCTTATGCCCAAAACATTGATTCTCCTACTTTTCGAATGCTGCCTGACCTGCTCTGCTATTTCAGCACCATACTCTCGACTTTACCGTCATATTGACCATACCAGGTGCCACGCTGCACAATAGAAAATCAAGCCGAATGCCTGGAACATAAACTATACCTCCTTAATGCCAATTGCCCTTGATGCACTGAGCCAGCCTCTCTGTTAAGGCAAACTATCAGGTTCCACAACTGCAAAATGCAGCAATGACATCAACTGCAACTTTGAAGCTGCCTTTAAAAACTTACTGGGGCTTTGGTGCACCCATGGGCCTGGTGCTTTCTCTGCAAAATTAGAATAGATCCATAAACACTGTTCATCTGGCTGCTTAAATAGTTTAACAAGTTCTGATTTTGCCTGGTTATTTTGGGGAAAAAAGCCAGTATAATGGTGACATTAGCCAGAAAGAATTCACCAGAAATAGCAGGTGAAGTGAGAGATCTTAGGTCATTTACTGTGTGCATGTGCTTTAAAAACAGTATTACAAAAGGAATTGAAGAGCGTTACTTAGAGTTAAAAAGCAAACTACCTCAGGGACAGTATGTGTGTGGGCACCCACATCTGAGATACTCCAGACTGGTATCTGGTATCTCAATGTGCAATTAGTTCTATGGCAGAAGATGAAAAATCTGGCATGAGTAATTGGGATGAGAATAAAACTTTCTAAATAGAACTGATCATTTAAATGTAATCCACAATTACTCTTCTAAATATATAAATCAATACATTTAAAAGTCCCATAAGGTTGACTTACAATTTTAAACTCCACTCATCAGATTAATAACTCATTTCTCACATTCCACAATGCTACCCTAAAAGAATCATTAACAAGCTTAATGAAGATGCCTGAAAGCTTGCCCTCATTACGCCAATGAATCACTGCAGAACCTACTTTTAGTTGACAGCATCTAACTTTTAATGAAACCAATCTCTCTGAAAAATGTCACATCCTGAAAGCATAATTAAGGCTACAAACACATTTGTTCAATTTCCATAGATTTTCTTTTGCAGTTGCTGTCTCTTTAGTCAGACACTTTTAAGAAAAAAAGCCTTCTAAAACACATCACCCTCCAAGCTTTCATGGTGATTGATCTCCTCTCCCAAAAAAAAATGCCAAGAAGAACTAAAAGTGTTTTCTAAATTACTCTAGAAACTCAGGTTCAATTCCTGCCTCAGGCGACTGACTGTGTGGAGTTTACACATTCTCCCTGTGTCTGCGTGGGTTTCCTCTAGGTGCTCCGGTTTCCTCCCACAATCCAAAAAATGTGCAGGTTAGGCAAATTGGCCATGCTAAATTGCTTGTAGTGTTAGGTGAAGGGGTAAATGTAGGGGAATGGGTCTGGGTGGGTTACGCTTCGGCGGGTCGGTGTGGACTTGTTGGGCCGAAGAGCCTGTTTCCATACTGTAAGTAATCTAATCTAATCTAATCTAATCTTCCGGCTGTGGGAGAGCCCACTCTAACATCTGTATCATAAAACCCTCTTCAAAACCCTTAATAACTAAATTCATTTTAGCCTTATAAATATCAGCCAGAAGAATTTTCTTGGTATAAAGAAATCCACTTGAAAAAGACATTTGACCTTCATCTGAAACGTCAGCATAAGCTATTTTCTATGACAAAGTTTTTTTTTCCTTAGTTTCCTTCTTAGTTTATGATTTCTGTTTCATGGATACCGTATTTATTTTATGGCCTCTAATTGCACTGTTCTGTCTATTGCGAACTCTTTAATTCATCATCTTGTAATGATAAAAACTCTTTCAGAAATATGTGATTGTTTTCTAACATAGTAGTCACTTCTAGGTTCACCACCAGTTTTCTTTTCTTTATTATTCTCCACATTTTCAACCCCTCTGCCATTCTGTGAACTTTATTCTTTACATTAACTTTCAATCCTGACCTGACTCCTTTCCCAGAGTACATTGCTAAACAAATATTCAGCTGTGGTAATATGATCTTTATGTTTACATTTTCAAACGCATTTCTGAGATTGCCATCAGCAAATTTCCCTTCACTATCAATCAGAATCTTTAATGGTATCCCAAGCCTTGTTTCTGCACAATTTTGTTGATATTAATCCTTTTGTTCTCATGAAGTTTGTTGCAGATTGGCAAACTATGGTGTCTGGGTCTACAAAATGCAGAATATACAATACTACTGACTTTATTTTGTGCCGTTAGAACCGTAAAATCTACCTTGTTAAAATTGAGTTTTAAATGGAAGGCTTACAATAGGAAATGCCAGAGACCTCTGATACTCTGTAGCGATTCCAGTTTTCATTAATCTCTTTGATTAGCCTTGAATAGACTTGCTCCTTTTTAACATGCAAAGTAGGGTGAGAAAATTGTGACTGTAACTTTAAGATATTTTTCGTCTCTGATTCTTGTCATCTGATGCATTAATATTTGTCGACTACTTTAATGAAAAAATCAGACTTCATTATAGTGCTCAAATAATTTCCTGAATGATTTCATGAAAAATAATTGCCTTATTAGAGTTATTGCCTTCATGTCAAGTTACATTTGATTTTTCATTGGAGGATTAGTCAGTAGTGTAGTCATCTTGCTGGGGCTAACATCAGTATTCATGTATTGGCTTACAGTTGCTATTTTACATGGAATTACAACTCTCTTTAAAGAAAGAAAGGCTTGGAATTAAATAGTACTTTTCAGATATGTCAGCCAAATAGTTACTGTCATCACTGTAATGCATGGAACAGGGCAGAAAATTGGGAACAGAAAATGTATCACAAACAGCAGTATTATAATGACCAGATAATCAGTTTTTGTGATGTTGGTTAAGGGAGAATTTTTACTTATTTTCATTCATGCAATGTGGGTGGTGCTGGCTGGGCCAGGATTTATTGCTGTCCTAGTTGCCCTTGAGAAGGTGGTAGTGAGCTGCCTTCTTGGACCTCCGCAGTTCCTGCGATTAAACCCACAATGATGTAAGGAAAGAAATTCCAGGATTTTGACGCAAAGACAGTGAAGGAAAGCAGTACCATCCCCAGTCAGGATATTGAGTGACTTGGAGGGGAATTGGCAGGTGATGGTGTTCCCATGTGTCTGCTGCCTTTGTTCATCTAAATGGTAGTATTTGTGGGTTTAGAAGGTGCTGTCTAAGGAGTCTTGGTAAATTCTGTAGTGCAACTTGTAGATAGTACACAGCACTGCTACTGAATGTCAGAAGAACTGTTAGCAGAAGGAATAAATATTTGTTTATGGTTGTGGTGTCAATCAAGCAGGCTGGTGTGTCCTGATTGGTATTTAGCTTCTTGAGTGTTGTTTGAGCTGCATTCGTCCAGGCAAGCGGAGTGTATTACATCACAACACACTGAACAACTGAACTGCATTACTCTCCCAGGACCCATGTCTGCCCGTTTGCCAGAATTGCCTGTTTTTACTTCTATAGCACTGCCAGTTGCTACCCATGCCTCAGTTCATCTGCTGATGAAACACTCAAGTTTGCATTGGTGTGCTTTGCTCCAGTGCTCACGTCAACAGCCTCCCTTGCCAGACTCGCCCAATTTAGCTACAGATCACACCATAGCCTACATTGCTAAGACCTCTATAAGGTTCTGGCCTCTGTGCTTCAATGGATAAGGCTGGACCAAACAGTTTCCTTCACCCGTAGTTAACTCTAGACTGATTGTTACCAGAAATCAGCTAAGTGTTTTTTTGGTGGTATTCATGGGCGATTTCTCTCTGTGAGTTTTCTTGAGCTAACTTCCCAAACTCACCTCATAACTTTTGAATCCATGTTCCTATGGCACACCAAACACTGTATTCTCCTCACCACCACAGACAGAAGTATTGGTCACTGCTGGGATATCCTGGCATTCCTGCTGCAAGTGCCATCTTTGAAGTCCAGCTGTGCATTTGGTCAGGCTCTGGCAGCACACAGTTACCCTGCATGATTAGCTTTATTTGCCCCAGATAATTGACACCATTTTAATGATGGGATTTGGAGGACCCACTGGACAGCGAGTGCATGTGGCCACTATCCATGGAGATGTTGGTGGCTGTTGGATATCCATAGAAGCAAGTGGCAAGTGAGTTTCTACTTTGACTTTCATTTTAGAAATTGTTGTTGTCTAGTCTACATTAAATGGATGGGAGAAAACTATATAATTGAGGCAAGATGACAATAATGAGAATATTAATGCATGGCAATGCATGCAAATAGGTCTCTTGCTGCTCAGGAGGAAGAATCTCATCTTCGCCATTCAACACTTGGTTTGGAAATGAGAATTTTCGATCTTGATGGCAGCAAGTTGATCTCATATGATTTTTCCAACTTGCTCACCAATGCCCACATGCTTCAAAACCTGAGAAGATGCTGCTTTTCATGTATCAAGAAACTTGATTAATCAGGATGTCCAATAACTAAATACAATGAATTTAACTTTTTTTTTGTTTGAAATAGAACATATCTATGTCAGTTCCTGATGTATTTTTGTGTTTCATCCATTCACATAGAATTACTTCTGTCATGCTGAACTGGTAATTAAATACCATTTTTGCGAAGGGTAAGTCATGCCTCACAAACCTTATTGAATTCTTTGAGAAGGTGTCCAAACAGGTGGATGAGGGTAAAGCAGTTGATGTGGTGTACATGGATTTCAGTAAGGCATTGATAAGGTTCCCCATGGTAGGCTATTGCACAAAATATGGAGGCATGAGATTGAGGGTGATTTAGCATTTTGGATCAGAAATCGGCTAACGGAAAGAAGACAGGGGTGGTAATTGGTGGGAAATGTTCACTTACTAGTAGTGTACCACGAGGATTAGTTTTGGGTCCACTGCTGTTTGTCATTTTCATGAGTGACCTGGATGAGGGCGTAGAAGGATGAGTTAGTAAGTTTGCAGATGACACTAAGGTTGGTAGAGTTGTGGATAGTGCTAAACAATGTTGTAGATTACAGAGGGACATAGATAAGCTGCAGAGCTGGGCTGAGAGGTGGCAAATGAGGTTTAATGTGGAAAAGTGTGAAGTGATTCACTTTGGTAGGAATAACAGGAATAGAGAGTATCAGGGCTAATGGTAAGATTCTTGGTAGTATAGATGAACAGACAGATTTTGGTGTCCATCTATAAAGATCTCTGAAAGTTGCTACCCAGGTTGATAGGGTTGTTAAGAAGGTATACGGTGTGTTAGTTTTTATTGGTAGAGGGATTGAGTTTCAGTGCCATGAGGTCATGCTGCAGCTGCATGACAAAAACTCTGTACAAAACTCTGGTGCAGCCGCACTTGGAGTATTGTGTATTGTTCTGGTCACCGCATTATAGGAAGGATGTAGAAGCTTTGGAAAGGGTTCAGAAGAGATTTACTCGGATGTTGCCTGGTATGGAGGGAAGGTCTTTTGAGGGGAGGCTGAGGGACTTGAGGCTGTTTTCTTTAGAGAGAAGAAGGTTGAGGGGGTGACTTAATTGAGACATATAAGATAATCAGAGGGTTAGATAGGGTGGACAGTGAGAGTCTTTTTCTTCGGATAGTGATGGCTTGCATGAGGGGATATAGCTTTAAGTTGAGGGTTGATAGATATAGGACAGATGTCAGAGGTAGGTTCTTTACTCAGAAAGTAGTAGGGGTGTGGAATGCCCTGCCTGCAACAGTAGTAGACTCACCAACTTTAAGGGCATTTAAATCGTCATTGAGTAGACGTATGGATGAAAATGTAATAGTGTATGTTAGATGGGCTTCAGATTGGCTTCACAGGTCAATGCAACATTAAGAGCTGAAGGGCTCTACTGCACTGTTATGTTCTATAGATTTAATGCACTTGAAAATCTAAAATAGTTTTAATAAACAGACAAGCTGCCAACATGCAGTTACAGAGCAACTTACATTCACATTCTTGTTCTAGCATGCTTCTGCTTGGAGTCCTCATGGCTACTGGTTATGTGGTGTCATCCTGATCTCTGGTTCATTTACATACACAGTTCACAATATTTATATATAGTTCCTGCATTCAAATATTGTGTAAAATGCAAGTAATCTGGCTGATGTCTTCTTTACACAAAGCATAATACTGTGTTTTATGAAATCTATGAAAGAGGTTAATCATTTTCTATGAGGAAGTTCATAATCATCACCAGACATATTCCCCTCCCCTTCCTTGTCTGCCTTCTGCAGGGACCGTTTCCTGCAGGGAACCCTGGTCCAATCTTCCTTCACCCACAACATCCTCCATAGCACCTTCCCCAGCAACCACCGAAGGTGTAACATCTGTCCATTTATCTCCTTCCTCCTCAGTATCCAATGGCCCAAACACACATTCCAGGTGAAGCAGTGCTTTACCTGCACTTTTCACAGTCTAGTCTCCTGCACTCGCTGCTCACAATGTGGTCTCCTCTATATTGGGGAAACAAAATGTGGACTACGTGACTACTTCACAGAACATCTACATTCTGCCTGCAAAAATGACCCTGAGCTTCCAGTTTCCTGCCATTTTAACACATCACCCTGTTCCCTGACCAACATTTCTGTCTCAGACTTGCTGCAGTGTTTCAGTGAAGCTCAGCACATGGGAGAACAACACTTCATTTTCTGCTTGGGGACCCTGCAGCCCTCCGGATTCAACAGCGAGTTCAATAAGTTTGGCACAGAACTTCCCCATATCCTAACCCCTTACTATGCGTACCAGGCCTTGTTATCACATACTCTGTCATCATACACTACCCATTGTCAGCCATTAACAGTCTCCATTAACAGCTATTCATCCTCACAGCCAGATCATTATGAACTCCTTTATCTGTCCAACCGTTCTTCTCTCTCTTTGGGCTCGACCCCTACCTATCATTTGCTCCTTGCCCCTCTCCCCACCCTCTCTTCTGCATGTAAACCTGACTGCCATCAGTTCTGAGGAACGGTTACCAGACCCTGACAGAGGTAGCCTTGGGATCTGCCTCTGTCCTGCCCCTGAGAGTGGAAAGCAATGGCAAATCACCACTGACAAAAACTGCCAGGGGAAACAGCTCGGGCTGAAATATCAGGAGACAATATCCAAAGAGCTGTCTTCAGGCAGAGTGCACATGAAGGAGGCAAAACAGCTGGAAGTCAGAAACAAACACTGAGAATGTGGGATAAACTCAGACAGTCATTCAAAATATGAATACGATTTGGCTACTAAAATATTAATCTAAGCATAAGGAAGTAATTATTGTAATGTGCAGATGGTTTAATGCGGAAATGTCATCATTCTAACATTATTTCATCTACTTTCGCTGTTACTAGAATGGTTAATGTTGATTAGATGAAATGCCATTGGTATTTTCATGTTAGCCTGGAGACCCTGTAGCATTGTAGACCAAGACTGTTCTCAATCCTGCTGTCATATGTCATCCTTTGGAACCAAACATGCTTTTATATTTGGTGATTTTACAGTTCTCCTGATATAATAGTAACTCATGTACATTGGTTCCTTGCATTTAAATCATAAAGTTGCCTATTCCAGGCACAGAACATTGGATCTATGAAAACTTGAATCGAATCAGTGGACAGGATAAGGCAGGCGGTTTGAATAATATTAATCTAAGGAACCAATGTACAGGGTACATTTTCAAATAACCAAAACAAGCAAATTTAAGGGCATAGTCCTCAATTCACTTCCTGAAAGCAGTGTTAATCGTTCTTAATCAGAATATGGGCGGTACGGTGGCACAGTGGTTAGCACCGCTGCCTCACAGCACCAGGTACCTGGGTTCAATTCCCGCCTCGGGCAACTGTCTATGTGGAGTTTGCACATTCTCCCCGGGTCTGTGTGGGTTTCCTCTGGGTGATCCGGTTTCCTCCCACAGTCCAAAGGTGTGCAGGTCAGGTGAATTGGCCATGCTAAATTGCCAGTAGTGTCAGGTGAAGGGGTAAAATGTAGGGGAAAGGGTCTGGCTGGGTTGCTCTTCAGAGGGTCGGTGTGGACTTGTTGAGCTCAAGGACCTGTTTCCACACTGTAAGTAATCTAATCTAATCTTAATATGGAATAGATACAGGAAAAAATTAAAAGGAGGAATTGTGAGTGAAAATCGATATCTTTGGGATGAAATGTTGTATCATATTCATTAGAGACTAAATAAGTCAGTAATGAGGTTCATAAAACAACTGCTAATCAATTTATATCCTTTTGAAGCCAATTTATGTCCTTTTCACTACTTACTTTCTGACCTATCTTTGTGTCATCAACAAATTTAGCAACCATACCATCTGTCTCTTTATCCAAATCACTTATATAAATTGTAAAGGCCCCAGCACTGATTCCAAAGGCACACCACACATTTCATCTTGCTTATCAGAAGATTGCCCATTTATGACTACTATCCATTTCCTGTTAGCCAGTAAATCTTATATCCATGCTCATATGTTCATCTTTACACTATGAAATTTCAACAATAATCTTTGATGTAAACACTTATCAAATTTCTCTAGAAATGTAAGTACAGTACATCCAATGGTTCCCCTCTGTGCACAGTACATTATTTCCTCAAATAACACCAACATGTTCATTAAACATGATTTTTCTTTTACAAAATCATGTTGACTCTGATTAATTAAATGAGTTTTTCTAAGTGCCCTTTGATGGATAGCAAGCTGGCTCATGTGTAGTTTCTTTCTTTGTCTCCCATGCTTTATGTGGTCAAATGGCATTTATTTTAGTTTAAAATATTAGTCTTGGACCTGTTTTGCTCTCACTCAAACTGAATTTGAAATTCGATTATATTATGTTTCATACTACCTAGGGATACCTTCACAATGAGGTTATTGATTCTATCTCTTGCAATATTCAGGCCCAGTAGACTTCTCCAGAAACTTTTTTATTAGCTTGCTCTAACCTTAACCCATTGTTTCCTGTTCATCTATCAACTTTCTATTCATGCTATTATGTTTCTTGATCCACAACACAGCTGTTTTTTTCGTTACAACCTTCCTGTGAGAAAACATTTTGAACTCCTTCGGAAAATGCACTTATGTCAAAGTTAGTGCTTTTCCTTCATCAATATAGTCAGTGATCTCACTAAAAAAATCTATTTACATTTGTCAAGCACCAACAAAGATTTGACAGGTCACACCCCTTTAAAAACCTTATATAGCAATAATCTTTTTTTTAACTTTCCCTGGTGAATTGCAAGAGTGAGGCCTATGGTGGGTTGGGGATTTGCCGTCAAAACATTAAGTGCATTGAGTATAAGAAATCCACAATCTGGTTTTTGAATTTGGCAGTCATCCTACGATTTTTAGATTTTCTGTTACAATATATTTTGAATTTAAAAGAGTAAGGGGATGTGATGGATGGCAGTTATAGGAAGGGAAAAAGAGTTGTAGATACAGTTAGGTAGATGGGTTAACTCCAGGAAAGGTAAGAGAGGTAGGCAGGTAGTGCAGGAGTCTTCTGTGGCTATCCCCACTTGAAACAAGTACGTTGTTTTGGAAAATGTCAAGGTGATGGATTCTCAGGGGAATGTAGCACGAACAGCCAGGTTTCTGATATCGCGATGGGCTCTAATGCAATGAGGAGTATGTCGAGTTCCAAGAGATCAATTGTGTTAGGGGACTCTCTAGTCTGAGACACAGATGGACATTTCTGTAGTCAGCAGCGAAGAATCAGAATGGTGTGTTGCTTCCCTGGCGCCAGGATCAAGGATGTCTCAGAGAGGGGGTAAAATGTTCTCAAGGGGGTGAGAGACCAGCAGGAGGTCATTGTACACATTGGAATCAACAACATAGGAAGGGAAAAGGATGAGATTCTGAAGGGAGAATATAGACAGTTGGGCAGGAATTTAAAAAGGAGATCCTCGAGAGTAGTAATATCTGGATTACTCTCGGTGCTGTGAGCTAGTGAGGGTAGGAATAGGAGGATAGAGCAGATGAATGCTTGGCTGAGGAGCTGGTGTGTGGAGAAGGATTCATGTTTTTGGATCATTGGAATCTATTCTGGATAGAAGTGATTTGTACAAGAAGGTCGGATTGCACTTGAATTGGAAGGGAACTAATATACTGGCAGGGAGATTTGCTAGATCGGCTAAGGAAGATTTAAACTATAAAGATGTGGGGGGGGGGGGGGGGGGGTGAAACCCAGGGAGATAATGAGGAAAGAGATCAATCTGAGACCGGTACAGTTGAGAAAAAAAGCCAGTCAAACAGTCAGGGCAGGCAGGGTCAAAGCAGAGAACAACGTAGGACTGATAAATTAAACTGCATTTATTCAATGCAAGAGGCCTAACAGGGAGGGCAGATGAACTCAGGGCCTGGTTAGGAACATGGGACTGGGATATCAGCAATTGCAGAAACATGGCTCAGGGATGGACAGGACTGGCAGCTTAATGTTCCAGGATACAAATGCTACAGGAAAGATAGAAAGGGAGGCAAAAGGGGAGGGGGAGTGGCACTTTTGATAAGTGATAGCATTACAGCTGTACTGAGGGAGGATATTCCCGGAAATACATCCAGGGAAATTATTTGGATTGAACTGAGAAATAAGAAAGGGATGATCACCTTATTGGGATTGCATTGTAGACCCCCTAATAGTCAGAGGGAAATTGAGAAACAAATTTGTAAGGAGATCTCAGTTATCTGTAAGAATAATAGGGTGGTTATTGTAGGGGATTTTAACTTTCCAAACGTAGACTGGGACTGCCATAGTGTTAAGGGTTCAGATGGAGAGGAAGTTGTTGAGTGTGTACAAAAATATGTTCTGATTCAGTATGTGGATGTACCTACTAGAGAAGGTGCAAAACTTGACCTACTCTTGGGAAATAAGGCAGGGCAGGTGACTGAGGTGACTGAGCACTTTGGGGCCAGTGACCATAATTCTATTAGTTTTAAAAGAGGGATGGAAAAAGATAGATCAGATCTAAAGGTTGAAGTTCTATATTGGAGAAAGGCCAATTTTATGGTAATAGGCAAGAACTTTCAATAGCTGATCGGGGGCAATGATTACAGGTAAAGGGACGGCTAGAAAATGGGAAGCCTTCAAAAATGAGAAAGTAGAGAATCCAGAGAAAGTATATTCTTGTTAGGGTGAAAGGAAAGGCTGGAAGGTATAGGAAATGCTAGATGACTAAAGAAATTGAGGGTTTGGGTAAGAAAAAGAAGGAAGCATATATTAGGTATAGACAGGATAGATTGAGTGAATCCTTAGAAGAGTATAAAGAAGTAGGAGTATACTTAAGAGGGAAATCAGGAGTGCAAAGAGGGAACATGAGATAGTTTTGGCAAATAGAATTAAGGAGAATCCAAAGGGTTTTTACAAATACAGGACAAAAGGGTAACTAGGGCCCATCAAAGATCAATGAGGTAAAAACAATAACTGCAGATGCTGGAAACCAAATACTGGATTAGTGGTGCTGGAAGAGCACAGCAGGTCAGGCAGCATCCAACGAGCAGCGAAATCGACGTTTCGGGCAAAAGCCCTTCATCAGGAATAAAGGCAGGAGCCTGAAGCGTGGAGAGATAAGCTAGAGGAGGGTGGGGGTGGGGAGAGAGTAGCATAGAGTACAATGGGTGAGTGGGGGAGGAGATGAAGGTGATAGGTCAAGGAGGAGAGGGTGGAGTGGATAGGTGGAAAAGGAGATAGGCAGGTCGGACAAGTCCGGACAAGTCAAGGAGACAGTGCTGAGCTGGAAGTTTGAAACTAGGATGAGGTGGGGGAAGGGGAAATGAGGAAGCTGTTGAAGTCCACATTGATGTCCTGGGGTTGAAGTGTTCTGAGGCGGAAGATGAGGCGTTCTTCCTCCAGGCGTCTGGTGGTGAGGGAGCGGCGGTGAAGGAGGCCCAGGACCTCCATGTCCTTGGCAGAGTGGGAGGGGGAGTTGAAATGTTGGGCCACGGGGCGGTTTGGTTGATTGGTGCTCCCGATGTGATCTCCTCTAGCGCGCTTTAGGGAACATCTCCGAGACACCCACACCAACTCCCCCTCCCTCTCTGCCGAGGACATGGAGGTCCTGGGCCTCCTTCACCGCCGCTCCCTCACCACCAGATGCCTGAAGGAAGAACGCCTCATCTTGCGCCTCAGAACACTTCAACCACAGGGCATCAATGTGGACTTCAACAGCTTCCTCATTTCCCCTTCCCCCACCTCATCCTAGTTTGAAACTTCCAGCTCAGCACTGTCTCCTTGACTTGTCTGGACTTGTCTGACCTGCCTATCTCCTTTTCCACCTGTCCACTCCACCCTCTCCTCCTTGACCTATCACCTTCATCTCCTCCCCCACTCACCCATTGTACTCTATGCTACTCTCTCCCCACCCCCACTCTCCTCTAGCTTATCTCTCCACACTTCAGGCTCCTGCCTTTATTCCTGATGAAGGGCTTTTGCCCGAAACGTCGATTTCGCTGCTCATTGGATGCTGCCTGAACTGCTGTGCTCTTCCAGCACTACTAATCCCGTCAAAGATCAGCAAGGCGGCCTTTGTGTGGAGCTGCAGCAAATGGGGGAGATACTAAATGAGTATTTTGCATCAGTCCTTACTGTAGAAAAGGGCATGGAAGATATAGAATGCAGGGAAATAGATGGCGTCATCTTGAAAATAGTCCATATTACAGAGGAGGAAGTGCTGGATGTCTTGAAATGCACAAAGGTGGATAAAGCTCCAGGACCTGATCAGGTGTACCCTAGAACTCTGTGGGAAGCTAGGGAAGTAATTGCTGGGCCTCTTACTATTGATGATATTTGTATCATCGATAGTCACAGGTGAGGTGCCGGAAGACTGGAGGTTGGCTAATGTGGTGCCACTGTTCAAGAAGGGTGGTAAGGACAAGCCAGGGAACTACAGACCAGTGAGCCTGACCTCAGTGGTGGGCAAATTGTTGGAGGGAATCCTGAGGGACAGGATGTACATGTATATGGAAAGGTGAGGACTGATTAGGGATAGTCAATATGGCTTTGTGCGTGGGAAATCATGTCTCACAAACTTGATTGAGTTTTTTTTACAAGTAACAAAGAGGACTGATGAGGGAAGAGTGGGAGATGTAATCTATGCGGGCTTCAGTAATGTGTTCGACAAGGTTCCCTAAGGGAGACTGGTTAGCCTGGTCAGATCTCATGGAATACAGGGAAAATGAGCCATTTGGATACAGAACTGGCTCAAAGGTAGAAGACCTGGTGGAGGGTTATTTTTCAGACAGGAGGCCTGTGACCACTGGAGTGCCACAAGGATTGGTGTTGTGTCCACTACTTTTCATTATTTATATAAATGATTTGGATGCAAGCATAAGAAGTATAGTTAGTAAGTTTGCAGATGACATCAAAATTGGAGGTGTAGTGGACAGCGAAGAAGGTTACCTCATATTACAACAAGATCTTGATCAGATGGGACAATGGGATGGGAAGTGGCAGATGGTGTTTAATTTAGATAAATGTGAGGTGCTGCATTTTGGGAAAGCAAATCTTAGCAGGATTTATTCACATAATGTTAAGGTCCTAGGGAGTGTTGCTGAACAAAGAGACCTTGGAGTGCAGGATCATAGGTCCTTGAAAGTAGAATTGCAGATAGATAGGATAGTGAAGAAGGCATTTGGTATGTTTTCCTTTATTGGTCAGAGTGCTGAGTACAGTAGTTGGGAGGTCATGTTGTGGCTAAACAGGACATTGGTTCGACCACTGTTGGAATATTGTGTGTAATTCTGGTCTCCTTCCTTTTTTGGAAAGATGTTGTGAAACTTGAAAGGGTTCAGAAAAGATTTACAAGGATGTTGCCAGGGTTGGAGGATTTGAGCTATAGGGAGAGGCTGGGCAGGCTGGGGCTGTTTTCCCTGAAGAGTTGGAGGCTGAGGGGTGACCTTATAGAGGTTTACAAAATTATGAGGGGCATAGATAGGATAAATACACAAAGTCTCTTCCATGGGGTGGAGGAATCCAGAACTAGAGGTTTAGGGTGAGAGGGGAAAGATATAAAAGAGACCTGAGGGACAATTTTTTCAGGTAGAGGGTGGTACGTGTATGGAATGAGCTGCCAGAGGAGGTGGTGGAGGCTCATATAATTGCAACATTTAAAAGGCATTTGGATGGATATATGAATAGGAAGGGTTTGGAGGGATATGGGCTGGGTAATAGCAGGTGGGACTAGATTTGTTTGGGATGTCTGGTCAGCATGGACGAGTTGGACTCTACATCTCTGTGACTCTATGATGACTCTGACTAGATAATTATTGAGAGCATAAAAATACATCAGCTAAATGGATGATAAATTAAGCAATGTTAATGTTTGTTATGTGTATTTTAATAAATTAATAAGACCATACGATTTATGAGCAGCATTAGGCCATTCAGCCCATCAAGTCTACTCCACTGTTTGATTATGGCAGATATGTTTCTCAACCCCATTGTTCTGCCTTCTCCCCGTATCCTTTGATCCATTTAGTAATCAAGAACCAATCTACCACTCAATGAGCTGGTCTCAACAGCCTTCTGCAGTAATGAGATCCACAGATTCACCGCTCTCTTGCTGAAGAACTTCCTCCTCATCTCAGATCTAAAGGGTCATCCCATCACTTTGAGGTTTTGCCCTGGTCATAGTCTTTATTACTAGTGGACCCAGCTTCTCCATGTCCACTCTATCCAGGCCATTCAGTGTTTAGTAGGATTTAATAACATTCCCCCTCAACTTTCTAAACTCTATTGAATGCAGATCCAAAATCCTCACCTCTCCTCAAATGATAAACCCTTCAACCCAGCGATCATTCTTGTGTAGACAATAGACAATAGATGCAGGAGTAGGCCATTCAGCCCTTCGAGCCTGCACCACCATTCAATATGATCATGGCTGATCATTCCCAATCAGTATCCTGTTCCAGCCTTATCTCCATAACCCTTGACTCCACTATCTTTAAGAGCTCTATCCAATTCTTTCTTAAATGAATCCAGAGACTGGGCCTCCACTGCCCTCTGGGGCAGAGCATTCCACACAGCCACCACTCTCTGGGTGAAGTAGTTTCTCCTCATCTCTGTCCTAAATGGTCTACCCCGTATTTTTAAGTTGTGTCCTCTGGTTCGGCACTCCAAACATCAGCAGAAATATGTTTCCTCCTGCCAGAGTGTCCAATCCTTTCATAATCCTATACGTTTCAATCAGATCCCCTCTCAGTCTTCTAAACTCAAGGGTATACAAGCCCAGTCGCTTCAGTCTTTCAGTGTAAGGCAATCCTGCCATTCCAGGAATTGACCTCGTGAACCTACGCTGCACTCCCTCAATAGCCAGAATGTCTTTCCTCAAATTTGGAGACCAGAACTGTACACAGTACTCCAGGTGTGGTCTCCACCAGGGCCCTGTACAGCTGCAGAAGCACCTCTTTGCTTCTATACTCAATTCCTCTTGTTATGAAGGCCAGCATGCTATTAGCCTTCTTCACGACCTGCTGTACCTGCATGCTTGCCTTCATTGACTGGTGGACAAGAACACCCAGATCTCTCTGAACAGCCCCTTTACCTAATTTGATACCATTGAGGTAGTAATCTGCCTTCCTGTTCTTGCCACCAAAGTGGATAACCAGACATTTATCCACATTAAACTGCATCTGCCATGCATCTGCCCACTCACCTAACTTGTCCAGGTCACCCTGTAATCTCCTAACGTCCTCATCACATTTCACCCTACCACCCAGCTTTGTATCATCAGCAAATTTGCTAATGTTATTGCTGATACCATCTTCTATATCATTTACATATATTGTAAAAAGCTGCGGTCCCAGCACGGATCCCTGCGGTACCCCACTGGTCACTGCCTGCCATTCCGAAATGGAGCCATTAATCACTACCCTTTGTTTCCTATTAGCCAACCAATTCTCTATCCAATCTAGTACTTTGCCCCCAATACCGTGCGCCCTAATTTTACTCACTAACCTCTTGTGTGGGACTTTATCAAAAGCTTTCTGAAAGTCCAGGTACACTACATCCACTGGATCTCCCTCGTCCATCTTCCGAGTTACATCCTCAAAAAATTCAAGAAGATTGGTCAAGCATGATTTCCCCTTCATAAATCCATGCTGACTCTGTCCTCTCCTGTTACTATTATCCAGATGTGCCGTAATTTCATCCTTTATAATAGACTCCAGCATCTTTCCCACCACTGAGGTCAGACTAACTGGTCTATAATTTCCTGCTTTCTCCCGCCCACCCTTCTTAAAAAGTGGCACAGCATTAGCCGCCCTCCAATCCTCAGGAACTGACCCCGATTCTATTGAACTCTGGAAAATAATCACCAGCGCATCCACGATTTCCTGAGCCACCTCCTTCAGTACCCTGGGATGCAGGCCATCAGGTGCCGGAGACTTATCAACCTTCAGACCTAACAGTCTCTCCAACACCAAATCCTGGCAAATAGAAATTCCCTTAAGTTCAGGTCCTTCAGCCACTGTTACCTCAGGGAGATTGCTTGTGTCTTCCCCAGTGAACACAGATCTGAAGTACCCATATAATTCCTCTGCCATTTCTTTGTTCCCAGTAATATATTCCCCTGTTTCTGTCTTCAAGGGCCCAATTTTTGTCCTAACCATTTTTTTGCCTTGGACATACCTAAAAAAGCTTTTACTATCCTCCTTTATATTCTTGGCCAGTTTACCTTCATACCTCATTTTTTCTCTGCTTATTTCCTTCTTACTAATCCTCTGTTGTTCTTTAAAAGCTTCCCAGTCCTCAGTTTTCCCACTTATCTTCGCTAAGTTATACTTTTTCTCTTTTAACTTTATATGTTTCTTTACTTCCCTCGTCAGCCACGGCCGCCCATGTCTCCTCCTGGGATCTTTCTTCCTTTTAGGAATGAACTGATCCTGCAACTTCTGCATTATACACAGAAATATCCGCCATTGTTCCTCCACGGTCTTCCCTGTTAAGGTATTGCACCATTGAACTTTGGCCAGTTGCTCCCTCATAGCGCCATATTTCCCTTTATTCAACTGAAATATTGTCACTTCCGATTGTACCCATTCCTTCTCAAATTGCAGATTGCAGCTTATTGTATTATGGTCACATTATGTACTTATGTATTATGTACTTCCCCTTCTTCCAAGTTCAGCACATCCTTTGTAAGATATAGGGCCCAAACTTGGCCACAGTATTCCAAATGCAGTCCCACCAGAGCCTTATCCAGCCTCAGCAGTACAGCTCCGCTCTTGTATTCTAGTTCTCTTGAAATGGATGCTAATATTGCACTTACCTTCCTATCTACCAGTTGGCATGGTTACCTTCAGGGAACCTTAAAATAGAACTTCAATGTCCCTTTGTGTTTCAGATTTCCAAAGTCTTTCCCCATTTAGAAAATAGTCTACTCCTCTATTCTTCCTACCAAAGTGCATAACCTCACACTTTCCCACATTGTCTTTCATCTGCCATTTCTTTGCCCATTCTCCTAATCTGTCCAAGTTCTTCTGCAGTTCTTTGGAACCCTCCCTTACTCCAGTGATTCCTGAAAATCACTACCAATTCCTTCAGAAGCTCCTCAGCTATCTCCTTCAGAATGCTGGGGTGTAGCCCATTTAGTCCAGATGTTTTATCCACCTTCAGTCATTCAGCTCCCCCATTATTTTTTCCTTAATGACAGCCACTACACTCGCTTCATTAAGTTTTGGTATGCTACTTTTGCTTTCCCTGTGAAGACTGATGCAAATTACCTGCTGAGTTCCTCTGTCATTTCTTTGTTCCACATTAATACTTCTCCAGCCTCATTTTCCAATGTCAAATGATTGCCTTGAAATCAACTTCTTTTATTGCGTGACTGTGAATATTCTGGAATTTGGCTGTGTGGAGGAGTTTACTCCAGAGATGCTTCTTATGGTACTTAACAATTTCCCCTTTTGCTGCTCTTGTCTATTATTCAAGAATTTATTGTGTAAACCATAGTGAACACTCTTCAGAACAGCTAATTGGCAGTGCTGTAAAGTGCTTTAGACTTTGTGAGGTTCTAGATATACATTTCTTTTTGAGGGGCAGGGTGGTACTTCTGTAATCTAGCTCACTGTTGAAGAACCAAATGAGGTCTCAAAAGGTATCCGTCATTGCATTAGTCTGAATGCTGTGCAATGCATGCTGTCTTATGGCTAACATTATCTTCACTGATTTCAACAATTTTGTTCCTTTCAACCTGATGGTTTTGAAAAAGCAGGATTATCCTCGCTGCATTCAGTTCCATTAGTTACCTCACAATAGTATTTAATAAACTCAGGTGATCTGTGGGTCAACTGGGAATGAAATAATTTGTTAATAAGAAAAAGGCAAACTCAAGGATGATAGCTAGTTTGCCAAATGCATGGCTCAGCTACCCATACTTGTCCATTTTAATGGCCATGATGCATTCACAGAGATCTGACAAGCTATACATCTCAATTAGCTCTGAGTTGCCAGATTTACATCTGAAACTGAGCCTGCAGGGCAGTGTCTCATAGCAGAGGGACTTGAGAAGCGGCAGCAGGCCACTTTAGTTTTGTGGAACACGGAGGGTCTCCTGGGGTTGAAGTAACCTGTATAAGTAGCCTTATGTACTTAATGGGCAGGTCCTGGGAAGTGTTGCTGAACAAAGAGACCTTGGAATGCAGGTTCATTGTTCCTTGAAACTGGAGTTGCAGGTAGACAGCATAGTGAAGAAGGCATTTGATAAGCTTGCTTTTATTGGTCAGTGCATTGAGTATAGGAGTTGGGAGGTCATTTTGCAGCTGTACAGAACATTTGTTCGGCTACCTTTGGAATACTGCATGTCGTTCTGTTCTCCCTGCTATAGAAGGGACGTTGTGAAACTTGAAAGGGTTCTGAAAAAATTTACAAGGGTGTTGCTGGGGTTGGACAGGTTGAGCTATAGGGACAGGCTGGGGTTATTTTCCCTGGAGTGTCGGAGGCTGAGGGATGACCTTATCGAGGTTTAGGATATCATGAGGGGCATGGGTAGACTAAGGCCTTTTCCCTGGGGTGGGGGCAGTCCAAACCTAGAGGGCATGGGTTTAAGGTGAGTGGGCAAAGATATGAAAGAGATTTAAGCGGTAACTTTTTTATGCAGAGGGTGATGCGTGTATGGAATGAGCTGCCAGAGGAAGAAGTGGAGGCTGGTACAATTGCAATCTTTAAAGTGCATCTGTATGGCGTATATGAATAGGAAGGGTTTAGAAGGATTTTGGTCAAATGCGGGAAAATGAGACTAGATTTATTTAGGATATCTGGTTGGCATGGACGAGTTGGACTGAAGGGTCTGTTTCTGTGTTGAACATCTGTATGACTCTATGACAGCTCATGCTCACATTGGTCCAGCAAAACTAGTTTGAAAACTTACCTTTGGGTCTCTTTTACCTGTTTATCAGAGTCTGCTGAGTATGGTCGTGCAAACAACATTGTGATTAGCAGAAAGTCCTCTGTACATCGTAGGGCTTCATTTGCTTTGTTTCATGGGAGACTTACCTAACATTTTGGCAGCGGGTGGGACTAGAATAAAAAAGGACACTAATTCTAACACTGTCATTTTCAAATTGCTGTTGGTGCTGCACCTTTAATTTTTTTCTCACATGTGAACAAAACCAGCTTAAACCAAATTGGAGAATAAAGGTAAAATGATTCTGATATGGTTAAATATGTAACTCATTTATTACAATGTATTATGTTTGGATGGGAACTGTTGAGCTTTCCTTTACTGATATAAAAGCCAAACACAATCTCAATTAAATCATAAAGAGCATTAGGAGTAGAAGAAAATAAACTTGCACTTCTATATGTGAAATAATAGATTTAAAAAACATAGCTGAAGTTAGATAATGGCCTGAAAACATATTTATATTGGTCATTAAAACATTATTATCCATTTAAACACCAATGCCAATGAATGATAAGCCAATTAATTTGTCTAAATAGTTGAATCAGGAAGTACATTTTTATTTTAAATTCAGTTACAAAATCGGCACTCTCTTACAGACTTCTAAATTGTAATTCTACTGAAAGATCAACATTTTCAACTTCTTCCTTTATATATCTAAGAGATTATTATTACTACAGATTGGTAAAGTTAAATTGAATAGAAACTGCATATAATTAATGCAGGTTTAAGGCATATGTATAGCTTTGTTTTATATCCTTTTACTCAGATGTTTTATCCAGATAATCTCATAACTGAAAGCATTAAATTTTTGAGCAAGTTGTAATTCTAGCATTCAAAAAATGACATTTTTAGGCAATTTAATATGTTTTGCAGTTTTAGTGAAGCCAGAAGAACCTGGTTATAAACATGAACCTTATTTGAGGTATTATCTTCCAAAGTAATGAATGCCTATATTTGCAATATTCAGTCTCATCAACTCCCCTAGAATTGTACTGCTGCCAACAGTTTCCACTGACCTTTGACATAGCTTATATATGCATCAGCTAATGCCTTGTGTGTTCTTTACAATATAAAAAAAAAGTCTGCCCAATAATAGCCTCATTTTAATGTATTAAAGATAAATAGTGAATATAGTTTTGGCACCACATAGTACAACTGGGAGGAAAGATGGCAGTATTTATCTTCTGTCTAAATTTACAGGGCCATAGATTTCATGGTTTTGTTCAGTGTCTCATTGAGCAACACACCCTTGTTAAATTCCAGTATTTATTAGAATGGACCAATTCCTGCTTTTCCCTCCCCTTTTGCCTGATGACTGACAGGAAATGGGCAGATTCAGTATCCCTCCTTTCCCAAGTTTGCGACATAGCTTTTTCAGCCTTATTGTGAACAATTGCAGGAAATTGAGAAAGGTGGAAATTGGTTCCTCGAAGGGTTTTGAAAGATAGCATGGACACGCCAAACTAAATGGTGCCTGCTTACATGATCATGAATGAGAGGAAACCATCCACATCAAGTGCTTATTTCAACTGACTGGGTTGACAGCAGTTCACATTGTCATTTCCCTAAGTCGGTGGACATGAACCCTCCCAGGATACACCTTCCACCTAACAGTTCCTATACATTTGATGATTATTTATCCACTCCCAGGATTCATTGGCAGTGACAGCAGTCTACTTTGTATCTTTACCATTTAAAGTCACAGGAAATAGAGGAAAAAGTGTCTCCTTTTATTAAGGATACCATGTGTTGGATATTTTCATTTTACATTCAAAATAGCATCAATGGGAAAGTGAAGTGTACAACAAAAGGACTTCAGCTTGAATATGTGTATCAGCTATGCGTGAGTTTGAACACATTCCGCTCTGAGTCAATAGGCTGTGAGTCTAAGTTCCCGTTCAGGGTTCGTGTGCAGACATTTTCTTTTTCAAATCTCAGCTGAGATTCGAGTGCAGCATGGAAGGAGTGCATTGTTATTGATTCTGCCACGTATATGACATATTAAATCAAGGTCCTGTCTGTCCCCTCAAGTGGATATGAAAGATCCTGTGAAATAATATTAAAGGAAAGTGGGAGAACGATCCAAAATATTGGCCAAGACATTTATTCCTCAGTCAACATCACAGTAACAGATTACTTGGTCACGAGCTCTTTGTTTCTTTCCCGTTACCATTGGCCTGTGAATGAATCCATCCTCAAAGGGCCTGAAAAATTCAATCAGAGGGATGATCAAGAATGAACTCATGTGAGATCAAGCCTGTGTTTGGTGGGGCAGTGAGCAGTAGGTTGATGAGTGGCAGCCTATCAGCTTGAGCACACAAGTAGCTGTGCTGAGAGAGGATGTGAAGAAAGAAGGCACTGGAGGGAGAAAGTTTAAAAGGGAGAGGCTGCTATGAGGAACCTATTCAACCAAATACGAGCCAAGAAAACTTAAAATCACTGAAATAATGAACTCCTTGTAAATTAATGTAAAGTCTCTGTAGGTTGTGTGGGGAACAAACATAATGAATGGTATAGTAATGATAATTGGATAATTTACTACTGAATAGTTTTACTTCATTAGCAAAATTTGCATTTATGTGTTATTACAATTCAAAGCCTTTCCCATAATGTGAATTATTTGAAATGCAATGACTTCGTAAGAGACAAAAATGCAATCAGCTTCCATATACCAAGATCCCTACAGCAATGAATGACTTGCATTTTTGTAGTGCTTTGTACAGACTCAGGGTAGTCCATAATGTTTAGGAATACTTTGGAAGTGTAGTCATTGTTATAATGAGTGGAGTGTAATAAGGTAAATGATCAATTAATTCAGGGGTCTCAGGTCAGAGGAACATATTCTAAAAATTAAAACTGGTTCTTTCAGAAGTGAAAATTGGGAATGCTTTGGCACTTAAAGTGTGGTGTATGTTTGTCACTCCCTTCAGCGAGTAACAACTGCTGCTTGATCTAAATCAATGTTAGATCAGTTGTTGAATTTAAAACAGAGATTAAGATCTGAAATGCAGTAAAAGTACTAACTAGCTTTAGAAATCTTCCATCTTTGAGGTTATGTAATGAAAACACCTAGCTTTAACCTCAACCATGAGAAAGACCTATATTTAAGGTGAGTTTTTTTGTGTTGTTGGAGTACATTTTATATTTCAAGACTGTGTGGAAAACATGGAAGATATGTAATGGTTTGCACATTTTCTGGACTGACAAAGGTACAGCGTGGATTGAAATTATTTGTTTATGAATGTGTACTGTTTATAGAGAAAACAATCAAGCAAAGCTTTCGAGGATTTCGGAGATGGGATTTATTGCTTTAATTTTATGAAAAGCTGGTTTTGAAAAGTGTAGTGGATATCTATGCTTATGGCTGTAAGCAACCCTTCCTAGACTTTGAATTTCACTTTAAAGAGCTAAGGACTCTGTAAAGAAGACACCCGAGAAGATACAGGTCTCTCTGCTGAACTCATTTTCCCAGTATAGGTTCCTAGGAACCTTAGTGAGTCTCCAAATATTGGTTTTGTTGAAGAGGTAAATTGTGACCAATTTCCAAAGACTTGAATTTGTTGATTGTAATAAGAACTGAAGTGCAACCATCAGTCTGTAGCTGTCCACAACTTAACTTCATTAACAGGGAAGACAGTGGAATTGACAATTCATCACCTTCAACCCTTTGTTTCCAGACCCTTGGTCAATGACACTATTTTTTCCATTTGTCTTTTCTTAGATCTTAGGCAGAATTTGCCATTTGCTTTAAGAATACATTTTGGTAATAATAAATGGATTATTGTGAGTTCACTCAAGAGACCTAATCCAATCTCTTTAATTCTGGATGGTAGTTCAAAAGAGAAGCATTTGGGCATTTTGGTGATTGCATTGACATATTTCTACTAATAGTGTAACTGGTTGAGTAGTGAGGATTGACTAACAGGGTATTCTCCCCACGATAGTGAAGGAGTCTGTGTCGGTTTGAAAAAGTAAACCTTTGTACTTATTTTGATGCCTGTTGCCTTGTGTCAATGAAAAAATTGGGGTACCTTTGAAATTAATATTTTCCTGTGTGTTGTGGATTGTTTCAATTCTGATCCTCTGAAAATCCAAATACACTATTAGCCCAAGAAATGAAGTATTCAGTAAAGATTGCAGAAGGACATGCCAGGAGTTGCACTAGGCATTCTTAGAAATGAGGTGTCAATCTGGTGAAGCTACACCACAAGATTGCTTGCATGTCAAGCAGTGGAATCACCATGCAGGATGCAGAGCTAAGTGAAACCAAAGCCAACAGATCTGCAGTTCTGTCACATCAAGTCAGGAATACTGGTGGACAATTAAATAACTCCCTGAAAGAGCTGACTCCACAAATATCCTCATCGTTAGTAACAAGGGAGCCCAATTATTAGTGCAAAATACAAGGTTGGAGCATTGAAAGTATCTTTAGCTAGAAGTACCGAATGGATAATCCATCTTGGCCTTCTCTTGAGGTAACCAGCATCAAAAATGTCAGTCTTCAACAGATTGTACTGTTTTGGACCCTCACCCAAGGAGACAATCCAGAAAAGATTTGCCACATTGACTTTCACAACGTGTTTTTAACAGGCATAGATGTAGATTCCTTGGTTGCTTTTTTAGAAACTGCCAGTTAGGGTCAACTTCTCAGATCATTTTAAGTTAAGTTTTTCACTCAGCTTTCTACTCTCTGAGCTTCCAACAAAAATTTCTCACCCTTAACAATTTCTCCATCTTCCGTAGTTACACCGGCACTGCTCCCCATCTCTTCCTCCGCTACATTGATGACTGCATTGGCGCCACCTCGTGCTCCCGCGAGGAGGTTGAGCAATTCATCAACTTCATCAACACATTCTACCCCGACCTTAAATTCACCTGGACCATCTCTGACACCTCCCTCCCCTTCCTGGACCGCTCCATCTCCATTAATGATGACCGACTTGACACTGACATTTTTAACAAACCCGCCGACTCCCACAGCTACCTGGATTACACCTCTTCCCACCCTACCTCCTGCAAAAATGCCATCCCGTATTCTCAATTCCTCCGCCTCCACCGTATCTGCTCCAGGGAGGTCCAGTTCCACCACAGAACACACCAGATGGCCTCCTTCTTTAGAGACAACAATTTCCCTCCCCACGTGGTTAAAGATGCCCTCCAACACATCTTGTCCACATCCCACACCTCCGCCCTCAAACCCCACCCTTCCAACTGTAACAAGGACAGAACGCCCCTGGTGCTCACCTTCCACCCTACCAACCTTCGCATAAACTACATCATCCGCCGACATTTCCGCCACCTCCAAACAGACCCCACCACCAGGGATATATTTCCCTCCCCACCCATTTCCGCATTCCGCAAAGACCGTTCCTTCCGTGACTCAGGTCCACACCCCCCAACAAACCACCCTCCCATCCTGGCACCTTCCCCTGCCACCGCAGGAATTGCAAAATCTGCGCCCACACTTCCTCCCTCACCTCCATCCAAGGCCCCAAAGAAGCCTTCCACATCCATCAAAGTTTTACCTGCACATCCACCAATATCATTTATTGTATCCGTTGCTCCCGATGCGGTCTCCTCTACATTGGGGAGACTGGACGCCTCCTCGCAGAGCGCTTTAGGGAACATCTCTGGGACACCCGCACCAACCAACCCCACCGCCCTGTGGCCCAACATTTCAACTCCCCCTCCCACTCTGCCAAGGACTTCAGGTCCTGGGCCTCCTCCACCGCCACTCCCTCACCACCCGACGCCTGGAGGAAGAACGCCTCATCTTCCACCTCGGAACACTTCAACCCCAGGGCATCAATGTGGATTTCACCAGTTTCCTCATTTCCCCTTCCCCCACCTCACCCAGCTTCAAACTTCCAGCTCAACACTGCCCCCATGACCTGTCCTACCTGCCTATCTTCCTTTCCACCTATCCACTCCACCCTCCTCTCTGACCTATCACCTTCATCCCCACCCCCATCCACCCATTGTACTCTTTGCTACCTTCCCCCACCCTCCTCTCTGACCTATCACCTCCATCTTCACCCCCATTCACCTATTGTACTCTGTGCTACCTTCTTGCCACCCCCACCCCCCTCTCATTTATCTCTCCACTCTGCAGGCACCCTGCCTCTATTCCTGATGAAGGGCTTTTGCCCACAACGTCGATTTTCCTGCTCCTCGGATGCTGCCTGGCCTGCTGTGCTTTTCCAGCACCACTCTAATCCAGATTCTGGTTTCCAGCATCTGCAGCCCTTGTTTTTACCTCATTCAACCAAGTGAGCCTGCTCCACCATGATCTTGGTTGATCTCATCTTGGCCCCAATTTCACTTCCCTGACCACTCCTCATAGAATAATAACCCAAAATTTATTAAATATCTATCCACCTCCGGCATCCATCATACTCTAGTGTAGTGAAGTCTCCAGTTTCATGACACTTTGAGAGAACTAACTCCTCCTTATCTCTATTTTAAATCTGCCAACCCTCAGCCGAAAAGTATGGCTTCTCATTCTAAGTTGCCCCAAAAGGGGAAACACCTATTCTATGTCTACTTTGTCAGTCTCCTTTAACATCTTGTATACCTCAATTTGATCTCTTGTCCTTCTCAAAACTAATGAATATAAGCCTAAGCTGTTCAATTGCCCAATTGCCCCTCACAAGACAAGCCTTTAATCTCTGGAATCAATCTAGTGAAACTTCTTTGAACTACCATCAGTGCAAATAAATCCTTCCTCATTAAGGGGACCAAAACAGTACACAGTACTTCAGATGTGGTCTCTCCAATGCCTTTTAACATCACAACAGTACTTCACTATGTAATCCAAACCTTTAGCAATAATAATGAAATACTCCAACAACACTCAAGAAGTTTGACATCACAAAGCCTGCTTGATTGGTAGCATATCCACAAGCATTCATTCCTCCGCAACTGACATTTAGTAACAGAAATGTGAACTATCTACAAGATGCACTGCAGAAATTCTTCAACCAGCACCTTCCAAATCCACGACCACTTCCATCTGGAAGGGCAAGGGCAGGGGATACATAGGAACACTACCACCTGCAAGTTCCTCTCCAAGGCACTCACCATCCTGGCTTGGAAATTTATTGCTGTTCCTTCATTGTCACTGGATTAAAATCCTGGAATTCCCTCCCTAATGGCATTGTGTGTCAACCCACAGCAGGTGGACTGCAGTGGTTCAAGGAGGCAGCTCAGCACTGCCTTCTCAAGGGCAACTAGGAATGGGCAATAAAAGGCCAGTGATGCCCACATCTCAGAAATGAATTTTAAAATGCTATATTGCATTTGGACTCCTGCTGTATCTGCAAACAAGCTTTCTGCAACTCATTTATGAGGATACCCAGGTTATTCTGTCCCAAAGCATTTTAAATTTGTTCTCCATTTAGATAGGTTGCTTTTTTTATCCTTGCAACTAAAATGAATAACCTCGCACCTATCCATCTTGCAAATTTTGGCCCATTCACTGAATCTATCCATATCTGTTTGTAAATCTCTAATTTCTTTATTGCAACTTACTTTTCCACCTATTTTCATGTCACATTAAAAAAAAATTGTGATAGAACATTCTAGTCCTGTTTCCAAGTCACAAGATTGTAAATAGTTGGAGTGCTAAGGACCGAATCCTGTGACATCCCATTAGTTACATCTTGTCAACCAAAGAAAGACCTATTTATCCAGGTTCTCTACTTTCTATTTGTTAGCCATTCCTCTACTCAAGCTAATTTATCATCTCTAAACCCATGTGATTTTACCTTGTGTACTAACCTTTTGTCCAGCACCTTAGATTATGTCTACAAGACCTCCATTTTTCTTGTTACATCTTCAGAGAACTCTTCGCACATTAATCAAGTATGATTTACCCTTCATATAACCATACTGATTCAGTGGATGTGTTTTGCCATTCTGTATGTCTATGTCCTTAATAATGGATTCCAACAATTTTCCTTAACAGACCTGAGGATGTGGTATATCTGATTTTTCAGAAGGCTTTTGAAAACACCACTCATAAGTAGTTACTGGGCAAAGTCAAAGCACATGAGATAGGAGGTAATATAATGGCAGGAATCAGGAACGGGTTGATCGACAGGCATAAATAGGTCATTTTCTGAGTGGCAGTGTAGTGACTAGTGGGATACTGCAAGAACTGGTGCTTGGACCCACGATATATATAAATGACCTGAATTAACCAAATACAACTCTTCCCTTGTTTGCTGATGACATAGAACTGGACAGGGTTGGGAGGAGGATACAAGAAGGCATCAAGGTGATTTAGACAAATTAAGTGAGTGGGCAAACAAATGATGCAGTACAATGTGGCTAAATTTGAAGCTAAACCCTTTGGTGAGAAAAACAAAAGAAGGAATATAATTTAAATTGTGATATTATGGGAAGTGTTGATTGACAAAGGGATCTGGTTGTTATTATACACCAGCCAGTGAAAGTAGAAAGAGTTGGGAAGGTAAATGGCATATTGGCCTTTCATTGCAAGAGGATTTGTATTCAGAGTAGGGATATCTTACTGCAGTTATACTGGACCTTGGAGAGACTACACCTGATTAGATTAGATTCCCTACAGTGTGGAAGCAGGCCCTTCGGCCCAACCAGTCCACACCGACCCTCAGAAGAGTAACCCACCCAGACCCATTTCCCTCTGACTAATGCATCTAATACTATGGACAATTTAGCATGACCAATTCATCTGACCTGCACATCTTTGGACTGTGAGAGGAAACTGGGGCACCCGGAGGAAACCCATGCAGACATAGGGAGAATGTTTAAAGTGCACACTGACAGTCGCCCAAGGCTGGAATTGAACCTGGGTCGCTAGTGCTGTGAGGCAGCAGTGCTAACCACTGAGACACCGTGCACCACCACTCTACACCATCCCCACCCCCCCCCCCCCCCAACTAACATTCCCCAACCTAGAATATTATGCACAATATTGATCCTTATTAAGTTTTCCCTGGTTGGGGAGTTTAGAACCTGAGGGAGACAGTCTCAGGATAAGACCTTTGAGATCTGTGATGAGAAAAACTTTCTTCACTTAAAGGATCATGAACCTATGGAATTTTCTATGACAGAAGGCTGTGAAGACCAAAGCTATATTGAAAAAAGTGATTGATGAATTCTTGGATTTTAAAGTCATTAAGAGGTATGGGGAGAAAGTGGGAATATGGCATTGAGAGAGAGAATCAGCCATGATCATATTGAATGGTCTACTTATGCCCCTAATTTCTATATACAGTACGTTTTTACATATGTCCTGCAGGTGCACAGGAGGAGCTTTCCCTTCCTCAGAAGCAGCAGTGGAAGTTGTGACACCAGACAGCTTGGTCGAGGCTGCCACCCAGGTTAACACTGTTTCAGCCACCTGAGGGAATGCACAACTCTGAAGGAAGCCAGTCAATGTTCTTCTCCATTCTGCCAGTGTGTGACCATCATCTCTCTCATACCTCATGCTCATGTTACCTGTGTTACTGGGACCCACATCCCAGCAAAGCTCATGCTCCTCTATTCTCACAATTGCCTGCAACATCTAACCCATTCAACCTCAGCAATCCCAACCCCAGTAATCACTGACCCTTCATGCTACCTGTGCAACCTACTCACTTGCTTGTGACAGATCTCCAATTGTACCAGTAGTAATAGCTCTGCGACCCATTTCACCTTTGGTAATGCCTCCCCCATTCTATTATTAAATTAATAGATATTTAATATAGTGATGAGTTGAGGTTATGTTCAAGTAGACAGTATAATATGAGAACAATGTTATTTGAGATAGTTGTCCTCATGGGTGATGGATACAATTCACTGAATTACCCCAAGGGAGAGAGTTGAATCTGTTTATCTAGTTTGGAAAGCTATCCTCTTCTGTGAAAGGTATATATATTTCTTTGCAGTAGTAGGCCTAAAGTGATCTCCTGAACTACATTAGATTGCATAAAGGGGAATATCCTAGACCTTTCTCCCCCTCGTTGGCACAGATGTTCATCTGTTCACTTTTTATCTCTTGAAGGAGATTTCATGGCTTTGGGTAGGGTATTTATTCTGGTATGTTTGGCACCACAACTGAACTAGGGAGGTTGAACAGATGAGGCTGCCTTTATCTGTCTGTCAGTATTCATGAGTTTGGAAAATAAAGTATATAATAATGCGACAACAAAATTCACAATTTGGATCTTAAGAAATAAAATATCAGCAATAAACTTAATGTTCAATTTTGTAGAGTGTAAATCTCATTGTTTTAATATTATGAAAAATTAAGTCAGCAAAACGTTTGACCAGAATATCCTTCTTTTAAGATTGTATTTTCAACATGTTCTTAAAGACATTATTTAATTGAAGTATATCTATCTTTGGAGCATGACTTCTTGGAGTATGAAATGGTTAGTTATAACGAGATATTTGGTCCAATATCAATATTACACATTGAGTGCCTTTTTAAATGGCATAACCTGGGAATGTTTTAATCTGAAAAACTAATTCTAATTAAATTCTTTATGAAGAAAAACATTGCGCAACAGAGAAGGAAACACAAAACCATTAAAGATTTCATTTCTCAATCTCATGGTAAAATGTAGATCTTCGTGCTGGAATGTTCCAATCATTTTTAAATAAATGGTGCACATCAGTTTTGAAGGAGCTGTCTTTGTCTTTCATCAGCCTAAAATTTAATGTCTGCTGATTTTTGAGCACTTGGGAGCATGTTTGAGGTTTACGATTCCTGATCAATCCTCAGTACAAAATGGCAGCATTTGTGTTCAGCAGGAAGATAAACAACACTCACTCATTGTACATAGTGAAACTAGCTTCTGTATTTAAAGATAGTCTATCAATTTTGATGAGAAAATGGACTGAATTGCAGGATTTACCTCTTGAATGCAATTGTTGAAGTTAAAAGTGAAAACCAAGGCAAAGTGAGGTTTGGTGGTTGCAGTAAGAGGGTCTCCATTTTTTTAAGTGGGGAGAAGCCAGCAATACATGGAAGTGAGGTAGGTTAATTCAAAGATCACCCTCAGAAAGGATTGGGAGTAGAAAGAGAGGTTAAGTCCTCAAACCTGGGCCCAAATATTCGGCAGCAATGCATGTGGTTTCCCAATGTCAGTGAATACATCTTCCCATGAATGGCATTACCTACCAGACCACCAAATCTTTATAGTACCTCCCTCAGCTCCCTATCATTGACCCACCAGCATGAACTGGTACATGACATTTAGACACTCCCTTTTGCACTTTCACACCTGCCAATGCTGCCAGCATCATACCCATCTCTCTCTTTGTTCACATACTTTCAGCTATGACAGACAACTCATCCATTACACCATAAGAGAAAAGGTCTGCTCTACTGTTCAATCATGTTGATACGTCCTTCAATTCCATTCTCCTACTTTCTCCCCATAATCTTTAATCTCCTTACCGATCAAGGACCTATCTAACTCTGTCCTAAAGACACACAATGACTTGGCCTCCACAGCCTTCTGCAACGACGGGCTCCACAGATTCACCACCCTTTGACTGAAGAAACTCCTCCACATCTCACTTCTGATCGTTCATCCCTTCACTCTGAGGTTGTGCCCTCTGGTTCTAATTCTTCTGGTTGGAATTGAACCCAGGTCCCTGATGCTTTCTGGCAGCAATGCTAACTCAGCTCTAATATCTACTGTTGCCTCTCTGTTCCCTTTCTTGTATAGAAGCACAATGTAACATATTCACTGATATTATTCGCTTCCTCTGGCAGGATGCAGGTACACAACTGAGTGAAGCAGAGCAGGATTGCTGGGATCAAGGATCGTTCTCCACATTAGGAAGCCAGCTGTAATGGAATTCTTATCATCCAGCATTGTGGAGAGCATCAAGAATGCTGCTATTTTACTGCCTTAAGCGTCTTCTCAAATGCCAGCTCACTCTCATTCTGTCAGCTGCTCAGGGTGTTACCATGATGTTTTCTTTTCCACCTCAACAGCCACCACTCCCCAATACTCATTCATCAATTTTTACCCTGCCTGTCTTCACACCCCAACATTTCTGTTCAGATTTTCTGTTTTTGGACATCCAAGAATTGCTGCCTATCTAGCTTCAACAGACTCACAAAGAAGAGAGAGGGTGACAGCACGGTACTGATAGGGAGGCCCCTATACCTGAGGTGACACTCAGAGCCACCAGGCCAGATGAATGCATGGCATAACGTGGACGCCTAAAAGAGTAACTGTCTTCAGAATCATCATCTCCAGCAGCACTACAGACCCACGTTTTATGCCCATAATGTGTAAGATTAAATGCTTCATTTAGTTTGGTAGAGTATGACGCAACTATAAATTGCCTGACACACAAGAAAGCCACAGCTGAACTAAGATGACTAAAATGGTCAGTTTGCAGCTTATTTCATGAAGGATGTCATATGTTACTGTGATTAACTACTGGTGTCGCTTAGTGTCATTTGTGAGAGGTATCGACTAACAGCTCTCAGTTATTATTGACCCACATAAAAGCGCTGTAACACTGCCAGAACTGAAATGCTGACATGCCCCAAAAGGTTTTTGTAGGATGCCTACAACAAGCAATGGGATTCAGTCCATTAGTTCTCAGCTGAGATGATAAGAAAAGATGGGAAGATTGCTGATAAACTGACATAGATAAATAGGTTAGAATAGAATAGAATAGGATAGAATAGAATAGCCTTTATTGTCACATGCACTTGAATGAGTGCAGTGAAAAATTTGTAATGTCGCCTCTCGATGCCATCTTAGGTACAGGGTACCTAGATACAGGTACTTTCAGTTACAGAATTGAAATAGATACAAACAGACTGGCATGGAATACAGAGTTTAAAAAGTCCAGAATGAGAATAAAAAGTATCTTTAAAGTACTCAAGTTGTAGACCTTTCTCACTGAGACTGTGCTCACCAGGTTTCAAGGCATGAGGCCACGCTGTCTCCATTAACTGGCCTCTGTCCTGGACTTGATTCCCCAGCTGGGATCCAGCCGTGATTCGCTTCCAGGACTCGGCCTGTGCTCACTCTGCTCCCGTTCTGGGCTCCAGCCCGTGACTCAGCTCCCAGCTCGACCCATGCTTGCTCTGCTCCTGCTCTGACCTGTGACTCACTTCTAGCTGTGACTTGCTTCGTGGCTTGGCCAGTGCTTGCCTGCTCCCACTCCAGGCTCCGGCCTGTGACTTGTTTCTGGGACTAGGCCAGCACTGACTCTGCTCCCGCTCTGGGCTCCAGTCTGTGACTGAACTCCCAGCTCAGCCTGCGCTCGCTCTGCTCCGAAACCAGCCTGCGGCCTGTGACTCGCTTTCGGGACTTGGCCCACACTCACTCTTCTGCCGCTCTCATCTCTGGCCGCATCCCGCACTGGCTTGGTCTCATACTCCATTTTCCATTCCCTTCGGGCGGGTACTTTATGAAGTTAAAAGTTTTGGTGGAGTGGGGAGAGGTTGGTGAAGAAAAACTGCAGCAAGAAGGAAATAAAGAAAGGAAAAGGAACTGGCGAGCAGAGGAGTTCCGGCTGGAGCGTCTTACTCTGCCACCATCTTAACCAGATGATTCCTTCACTCTAAAATATGCCATCCAACAAGACAGCATTAAATCTTATGATGTGATTAATAAATATCGATATTATGAAGCCATTTAATTACAAGGCGCATCAAAGCTAGATTCTTTGATAATTCAGCGCTTGATATAGTTATACACAATTGAAAGGAATGTTGGTTTACCTCAGTGATATTTCAATTTTAGGTAGTTTTGTATGCAGAGATCTACATGACGATCTGATAAAGTATTAACTAATCTTAAAATTGTCCAATTACGTTATTGATTGTGGCATTTTCTTACATATACTTTTGTCCACACACCGCTACTACACATGTCAGCATAATTGCTATGGTTCCATTTGGAGCCCTTCAATTTCCAAGGTCATGATTGTTTGAGGATGTCATTCCAAATAAAAGCAATTGAGCAAATAGCAGTTATCAGCAGCAGACACTTAAATCATCCATAAAAATAACAATGTCTCATGAATTTATTTTCCATTCTAATATAAATATTTGAAACACAGGTTATTTGTCCTCAGTCCCAGTGATAGTGTATTAGAAATTAGCAAAACATTTAGATTTGAAGTTGTTCTGGAAGTCACACTGAACTTACCAAATAACATGCATGTTAATCTTCAAAACTTTAAAATAATTCTTAAAAAAATGAAGTTGAACTAGATACAAGTATAAGATGCAAAGCACTGGAATTCTGTAGATAGTTACCATTTTAAAATGTGTGCCAATTACACTGGAAATTCATCTTAAATCAATTTGTCAAATATTCAACAAATTGTTTGTACAAGATTAGTTTGAACCACAGGCTTGGCATTTTTAAACAATTACAATTCATTTGATTAAATGTGACACCTTTCTAGATAAGTACACTTGCGTGAAGATGTTTTCATGGATTCTCACCATGAAGCCCAACAAATTACCTCAACAGTTCTTGCTGAATGCACCTCATTAATCACTTATGCTGCTCTTGTTGTGAAAGTTATTTTGGCAGTACCATAGTTAACTTAGTGTTGCAATGTATGCCCAGGATCATGTTACAGGGCTCCAGTAACAGATAATGGTAGTGCTTTGCAACACTAAGTTAACTACATTACTTCCATAAAACTTTCATACCCTATGGTGTCCCTCACAATTTTATTCTTTTGTTTATTCACTTGTGGGACATGGGCATCGCTGGCTGGACAGCATTTTCATTGCCCTCCCTAGTTACACTTGAGATGGTTATGGTGAGTTATCTTCTTGAACCACTGCAGTCCATATGCTGTAGGTTGACCCACAATGCCATTGAAAGGGAATTCCAAGACTTTGATCTGGCGACAATGAAGGAATGCGATATATTTCCAAGTAAGGATGGTCTGGCTTGGAGGGGAGCTTGCAGGTGGCGGTCTTTCCAATTACCTGCAACCATTGTCTTTCTAGATGGAAGTGGTTGTGGGTTTGGAAGGTGCTGTCTAAGGATCTTTGGTGAATTTCTGCCGTACATCCTGTAGATAGTACACACTGCTGCTACTGAGCATCAGTGGTGGAGAGAGTGGGTGCTTGGAATGAGGTGCCAATGAAGCAGGCTGCTTTGTCATGGATAGTGTCCAGCTTCTTGAATGTTATTTAAGCTGCACCCATCCAGGCAAGTGGGAATATTCCATCACACTCCTGCCTTATACTTTGTAGATGGTGGGCAGGCTTTGGAGATTCATGAGGTGAGTTACCCCTTGCAGTATTTATACCCTCTGACCTGCTCTTATGGCCACTGTGTCTATGCAGCCAGTCCGGTTGAATTTCTGGTCAATGGTAACCCCAAGGATGTTGATAGTGGGGGATTTGGTGATAATAATACCATTAATGGTAATACCTTCTTATCACATACCATTCCCTGAATAATTTGCCACTCAGCTGATATACATCAAGATGCTATTATTTATGATGCCCTAGCCATAATTAAAAGGCTGCTTGGCTGAGAACTGGAATTCTGGAGCTACCTTGCGGAATCCCTGACAGAATCTGAACATGTCAGAGAAGTGGCAAACGATAATATGATTCTTCAACAGGGACCTGTAAGTCCTGGTTGAGGGTATGGTACAAAGGTGAGAAGTCGTCTTCCCTGGCAGACAGGCAGAAGAGACCACACCACCAGACCCTACCAATCTGATCCAAGATCACCAGTCCAGTCAGTACTACACTGCAAAGGAACAGCCATCAGATGAAATGCCACACCTTTTTGCTGCTCCATCACATTCACTGCATTTCTGCTACTTACCTAAGACCACCAGGGCTCGTGCTCTGTCACTCTCACTATTGCCTGCAACATCTTTGTTCACAGATTCTCACTACAGTCCCTCCAACCCTCCACACTACAAACACTGCTTGGCCTCTGCATTGCAGAACTCACTTGCCAAGGATACCATAACACCTTTTGACAACCTGGACTCATAGTAAAAGCCATGCCACCCACTTTCAGCTGATGTACTTTCTCCCTTTCTCTCATTTCTGGAGAATGCAGCCCACAATACAAGAGAAAGGGCCCAAAGGATAAAGGAGTGCCCGACATGTGGCTTCTCAGGTCCAATAAAGAATGAATCCTGGCCCTTGCAGGAGAAGACTACTATGTGGATGGTGAAACATCCACATCCTGCCAAATGAATAAGTACCACTCTTTATTCCACTGCAGTGGCTTAGCTCAGTTGGCTGGATGTATGGAATGTGATGCTGAGTGTTGCCAACAGCATGGGTTCAATTCCTGATAGTACCATGAAGGACTGTCCTTCTCAACCTATCCCCTTGCCTGCGTGTGATGACCCACAGGTAAATGAGAGAGCAGCACTGCGGTCAGGTAAAACTACGGTGACTTTATCTTGATTGTTTGTCAATTGCTATGCGTGTCCACTGTGTGCATGGGTGTGTCGAAATTTCCTAAGCATTTCTCGGCTTGTATAACTGCTTAATTCCATGTGCTGACTTAGAAGGCAAATATTGCCCAAGCATGTAGTTCTGTGCTGAAAAATTGATGCCAACCCCTCATGCAAGTAGAGTCCTAAATATGTATTTATTAGCTGAACAAGAGGGAGGTCAACCTGCATGTCAAATTTTGGTGTAAGCATGCTTTTTGGCAAAGAGAAAATGGGAGCAGTTTCTATGCGGGCTTGGCTTATGCACAGTGATCTATGGTAATTACACATGGATCAATTTTCATTGTATATTAATTCTTTCGTGACTTGATAAATGATACCAAGGTCATGCTACACAATACTTAGACTAACAATAATCTTGTGACTCAGGTCATTTGAACTCAGCAAAAATGAAACCTCAATGCCCTTGTGTAATAAAGCCAATACAGAATGTTAACATGTTGGTTTATTCACTTGTGTGAAAAAGAACTGGCAATAAATGTAAGTTTGAATTGCATGCAAACCATTTGCTTTATTAACCTGGCAAATTAAGAGTATAGAATTTTATTTTTGTAGTGTAAATAGTGCAGGACTTGATACACTCCTATTGTATAACACTATTGCAACCTCTGTAATAACAATATGTACTTTGTCAGGGCCTACATAAATCTAAATGCATGGAATGTTAAGCTTCATGAGGAAAATGGCTGGGGCACTGTTTCCAGCTCTGAGAAACAGCAAGTGAAAGAGTGGGTGAGTGTAGGACAACTAGCACCTGACTGGATGTAGCAACAGCCTCCAAGAAAGAGAGGGGGATGGGGTGGCTGGAAGGATGGGGGAAGAGTGTGAATCAAATTGGAGACAGTACAGGATACAAATGATTGGAGACAGCCATAGCAACAGGTCCAGGCTATGATCCGGTATGAAAAAGCAAGATAGTACAATAAAATACTCCATAAAGTAAAATAATATTAAAATACTTCAAACTGCAACATAACGGCAAGATTATGAGGTGGTTGATTGGTGAGTATTACAGTTCATTTTGCTTTAGTACCACATTAAATTTACAGCATAAAAATTCAGCTCAACAACATAATTACTGATATTAGAGACCTAAGTAGTTAAGTAAAAATGTTATGATTATAACTTGGTCAGCCACGTGGACTTCATAGAATATGAGTTCCTGTTTTGGGCTGTTAATCTGGTCCAATCAGGGAGCCATAGCTGACAGATAAAATGGGTGAGTGTCAGAGAGACTGCTACTCTGGTGCCTGACTCTGTATGAGCCAGTACGACAGTCAAGGACTGTTCATGTGCAAATAAAGGGTGACTTGGTGACAGGACACTGGCTGCTAAACTTATTTCAAAACAAAGCAAAGTTGACAGGACAGGTGATATGTTGTAGTTGTGACACGAGGGTTGTGTGGATACTTGTGTGATCCATGGCAGTCACATTTTAAGTAAGTATCTGCAGTTCAAGGAACTTCACCTCAGAGTTGATGATGCATTGTGATGCATCACAAACAGGGAAAACTACCTGGACATTTTATTCTAGGTGGCTTAGAAGAAACTACAGCGAGAATGGTCAAAATGAGAATGGCACCATTGTGCAAAGGACCATTCAAATTGGGGCCTGGAAAGGAATGTAGTTATTGTTTGGGATGGTATGGTTAGAGGGATAGATATTACTCACTATAATTCTAAAGGCTGTGTTGCAAGCCGGGTCCAGGTAGGGATCTTCTTGGAATTGAAGAGAAACCTGAGTTTGAGTGATTTTACATTTACAGCATTCTTTTGCTTTTATTTGAATGAGGGGAAGAATACAGTTGTTATGGTACATGTTAGTGCTAGTGACTTGAGTAGGATAAAGATAGGCTATAAGCATTTAGCGACAAAAAGATATGGGGTAGACCTTTTAGGACAAGATGGAGGTAAGTTTCTTTACTCAGAGCCTGGTAAATCTGTGGAATTCTCTGCCTCAGAAAACAGTTGAGGGCAAAACATTGAATGTTTTCAAGAAGGTGTTAGACATTGTTCTCAGTGTTTAGGAAACAAAGGGTGGGGAGAAGCAGGAACAAGGTATTTAGTTGGATGCTCAACCATGATCATGTTGAATAGTGGAGTAGGCTCGAAGGGCCAAATGGCCTCCTCCTGCTCCTATCTTCTATGTAAAATAAAACGCAGACCCACACAATGTAATAATATTTGGACTATTAACTGAACCACAATTAAATAAGAGCAGAGAGTTGAATGTATAGCTGAAAGATTGCTGTGCGAGTAGTGGGTTTTGATTCATGGGGCACTAATGTTAGTCCTGGGGAAAAGGCAGCTCTACCGTTGCAAAAGCATTTGTCTGAATTGCATTGGTATCTTGGTGAATGACATAACCAGAGCAGGAGGGAAAGCTTTAAGATGAGTATTGGATGGAGAGTTCATGTGATTAGAGATTTGAAAAGTTAGAGAAATGGTAAAAGTGTAGAATGACATTGTGAGCAATAATACCTGGGGTGTGACATGAAGTGACAGAGCATGCAAACAAAAGAATATGAGTTCCTGTTTTGGGCTGTTAATCTGGTCCAATCAAGTCTATAAAAAGGGCAGAAATAAAATCAAGTCTTTATCTGAATGCAGGCAACATTTAACACATAGAAGAACTGATAACAACAAATTGAATTAAATATGTACGATGTGAGTGCGTTTGCAGAGGTATGGTAGTAAAGTAGCCATGGCTGGAACCAGAATATTCAAACGATATTGACATTTCAGAAAGACACTAAAAAAGCAAAAGGAGGGTATGTCACTCTGTTAGTAAAGGAATAGTAATGAAAACCAGAAATCAGAACAGAAATGAAAACCATCCTAGTTTAAAGGAACAAAATGTGGAATCAGGTGGCTGGACTTAAGAAATAGCATTAGAAATAAATTGCAAGTGGAAATATATAGTTTCTGGGCATCCTGATAACTAAACAGTAAGTCTATAAAACTATATAAAACTACAATCAATAAATAATGGGGCTTGTAAGAAAGTAAATGCAATAAATCATGGAAGATTTTAATCTTCATGTAGATTGTACAAATAAAATTGGCAAAGGTAGCCTGAAGAATGAGGTTAAACATTATACTTGGGACAGTTTCTTAGAACATTATGTTCTCAACCAAATAAGGTTCAGGGTACCCAGGTAATCTGTATTTGCAGGCTTAATTAATGACCTCATTGCAAAGGACCCTCTTGGTGAGAGTGTTCATGTTAATTTCATATTCATTGTGTGGGTGAGCAATATGAATCTGAAACTGCACCCTAAAATAAATAAAATGGGGAAATATATATAAATGAATAAAATAGAACTGCAAAACAGATGAAAAGGTAAAATGGCAGAGAAGAAGTGGTATAAATTTACAGACATCTTTCATACATCTCAACAAATGTATATTGCATTTTTGACAAAAGTAGAACACTGATGTGTGATTAAGACAATTAAAACTGGTATCAAATACAAAGAAAAGAAGTAGAATGTCTCAGAGATTGCTGGTGGCCCAAATCCTGAAAGATTTCAGAAACCAACAAAGGATGTTTTTAACATTTAATATGAAGTGAGTACTAGGGAGAAAAGCCCACAAGATTAAAACCACACAGTGAATATCTCAACAAGTATCACAAAAGGAAATTTTTTAAAAAGTAGCTACAGATCTTACAAGAAATATCTCCCATGATAATGGACAGGTTAGAAGAGGCAATGTCATTGAAATGCATTAGATCCTTAGGAAGCTTGATAGGGTGAATGTAAAGAGGATGTTTCCTCTCCAGTTGGAATCTAGAATAAAGGAGAATAGTTTAAAAATAACGTGCCACCTATTTAGGGTGCTGACGAGGAGGAACTTCTACTATCAGAGAGACATTGCTCTATGAAATTCTATCTACAGACTATGCTGGAAGCTGAGTCATTGAATCTATGCATTGATGAGTACGGTGACTTATAGTTCTAGAAGGAAGTCAAAGGTGTGGCAGGCAGGAAAATGATGTTAAAGCCACAATCAGATTGTTATGATCTTATTTAATGGCAAAGCAGGCTTGCTAGTCAGAATAGCCCACACCTGTTCTTAAATGGTCTAATTCAATGCCCAAAATGGGACTTTGAATTGTAGCCCTAGAGTTGGAAATCCCATTATTCACCAGTTTAGCTACCCAGACTGCATCTGCATCAAATATAGCACAGACTGCCATCTCTGAGCAGGACTTATAAACTGAGTTGACAACCATAATGTAAACTAATGCCCTTTGAAACAGAAGGTTGTCATAGAAGATCTGATTGTTATAAAAAATTGGATGGCTCTTTGATAAAAATCCTTCACTTATAATCAAAACGAGGGTTTCACCATATATTTTTAAAAAAGCAGATGACCTCTGTCCATTGCAGCTGATCTGTTTGCAACGGAAAGCACAAACTCAACCAAATATCATGCCCAAAGAAGTTTTGCTTTGCTGAAGAAAGATCCATCCAGTGAGACAACGAGGTTGTAAAACCTAACCTGAATAATACTTGGAAAGAAGTACTCTATATTGAAGAACCTTCATTTTCACTTTACATCTTACCGACCTTGAACTGAACTGCTTAATCCAAAATAGAGCACTTGGACATGACACTTTCAGAAAGGCAAAGATAACTCTGTTAAATAATAATAAGAAATTCAAGATTTGGAGATGCCAGTGTTGGACTAGGGTGCACAAAGTTAAAAATCACACAACACCAGGTTATAGTTCAACAGATTTAACTGGAAGCACTAGCTTTCATCATACTTTTACTATAACCTTTTGCTATAAATTCTGTGTCTTACGATCTTATACTCCACAACCACTTGATGAAGGAGTAGCGCTCCGAAAGCTAGTGTTTCCAATTCAACCTGTTGGACTATAACCTGGTGTTGTGTGAGAAATTCAATTTATTTCTCAGGAGTAAACCATAATTCAATCTCCACTTTCCAACCACTTGTCTCTGTGAATACCATAAATTGCTTAAGTTTTCAATCTAAAAGTTAAGAGAGATCAGTTTGAATATGAACACTGCTAGTTTACTTGGAGAAAGGGTGTCTCATTTTCGTTACTGTTAATTCTTGCACCAATAAAGTTCAATACTTTTAAAAGGTTGCATCCTTACTCTAATTTTCAAATTTAAAAATAGTGAATGGATGGGGACCATTCATTACAAAGTTCCTATACCAGAAAGAGCACATACTTTGAGTTTCAATCCTGCTATTCAGCCAATTGATGCATTTTGATGTTTTTTTCTTTCAGCTGCAACACAGAGCTTTGAGTGGAGCAGGACCAGACTTGCATGGCAAGATATAAATAATAGTTCTTCTTTCATAAATATGCCCTCTGTAGCCTGTTCACAGAACATAGTTACGACATTATTCCCAGTTAAACCGTTCATTCAAATGAGACTGCACAGAGCTAAAGTATAGTAGACATAGAGATGACAAATATCACAAAAATAATTTCTGTTGTATGTGTCTTGGATTTATGTGTGTTCTAAGTGCAATTTTTTTTTCAGATCAACACTGATTGAATACTGTCTTGTGAAAATGAACATTATCAGATATTGTAAAATTATGATGTTACCTTTTGCTGCTGTCTCTGTTGGGCAGGTGTACATAAAAGTTGTTCAATAATGACTGCCTACAATTGAACACATATCAATCTTTCTTAATCAATGCACAACAGTCATAATAAAAGTGAATTGCACTGAAGTGTAAGCTTTATAATTAAAACCAATTGAAATTCAGCACTAATAGTTCAGAATCAACTTTTGGAAAGATTAATCTGTCAATCATTTATCAAAATAGGGCAATTTAGTGTCATTTTCAATAATTAACTATCACACAGCAAGGGTGGATGCCATATCTCTAAGAAATTCAAAATTCGTAATTATAACTATGGTTGAATCCTGAGGGGACAAAATTGCTTTTGAAAGAAAGTTCTGCTAGAATGTTCTATTCTCACTGCAAAAGCAGCTTGCAATTTTATTGTGGTATATATCATCTATTTATTTGTTCATTGATTCAATTTGATCTAATGTGTTTAATGGAAACACACAGCATATTTTACACAAGAACAACAAACTGTCAAACATTCCATCAGTTTCTTTTTTAAGAGTTGGCACTAGCTTAATGTCACTAATGAAATAATCTTGTCACCCAATATTACATCTTTATATGTGAGAAGGAACTAATAAAATATTATTCACTTCCATTTTCTAAAGACTTGACTATTCATCAACAGAAGAAACCCCACTTCATCAGCCTTTTGCAACTACATGAATTTTGCACACTCAAAACCAGTGACACATGTGGCAGTAATGTTTATCATCTATGAGTTGCACAACAATAACTCACTTAGGTTCCGACAAGAACATCTTCAAAACCCTCGTCCTCTTCAAACTGGAAGGACAAGGGCAGCAGGTACATGGAAACATTGACCATTGCATGTTCCCCTTCAAGACACACATCATCCTGATGAGGAACTACATTGTCATTCTCCACTGTGAAGATCTTGCAACTTCTTCTCTGGAGGTGTACCTACCCCAAAAGCCTGCAGCTGTCCAAGAAAGTAGTTTGCCTAGCCAATGATGCCCATGTTCCAGCAACAATTTTTTTCTTTAAAACAGTGTTGGATCTAGCACAATGGCATTTGAAAGAAATTATTTCAATCCATTGGAATTCCATGCTTGAGCCATAAGTTGTTCTGTTGGAATTGCATTGTTCTAAAATTTACTTTCCTGAAAATACATTCAAATGTTTTCTAGATATATTTGTTCTATGTGATACGTTAATTGCACACTTGACAAAATATTTACAATTCGCAGATTGAATATGTGACACACATTTAAAATTGAACACTGTGGAAGTATCTCAGCTCGGCATTTTTCATCGCAGCTCACAAAAAATTCTGATTAATTTTGTTTTGCTCAAATTATTGAAGTAAGTTATGTCCCCCATTATTTATGTGTGTACATAACTGTTATGTTGTGCACCAGTTTTTCAAATGAAATCTGTTACAATTAGGGACCAATTTGGTAAGCAGATAATCAGCTTTTCCTAAACTATTGAACATTTGGTCATACATGACTGCTTCCCAATATTTGCCCATCAATTTATGGGCTGAGATATTGCTCTGCATGACCACAGATCTCTTACCATCGATCTCTTGCACAGTTACACACAAACTTGCAGCAGCTTGTCAGAGATGATTTGTCTTGCATCTTGGCCAATGTTGCATCCTCTTAAAGGGACTATGGGAAGGTGTGACATGTGGAAAACAGCAGGAAAACTCTCCAATCGATCATGAAAACTACAAGGCAGGAAGTAGAAAGAGGAGTTAGATGTTATAATTAAATCATTGTATGGAATGTAAAATGAGAATTGTAATATTCACATGGGATTAAGAGAGAGCTAAAAAAAAGAACAGGAAATTTAAGCAATTGTCAAAATAATCTGCAGCATTAATTTTCTCTTGATGGAAGACGTCGCCACACTTTTGCATTTTTGTTTAGGAACATGGAGATTGTACAACATCAATTGCCTCATTAGCTCTATTATTTTAATTCTTTATTGCAAGAATAGGTACAGTAACAGAAATAATAAAGTGAAGAGACTGGTCAGGCTGGAACAAAACAGGGAACAAGGAATGTGTGTTGGATTTAACTGCATCTGTTTCAATGCATGGGGGCTGACGGGCTTTGGCCAATGAACCCAGGGTGAGAATAGGTATGTGGAACTGGAATATTATAGCCATTACAGAAACATAGCTAAGGGAGGGACAGGACTGGCAGCTTAATGTGCCAGGGTAGAGGTGTTTTAGGTGGGGCAGAGGTGGTGGAAAGAGGGAAGGAGGAGTTGCATTTTTGATTAAGGAAAGTATCACGACAGTAATCAGGGATTAAATAATTGAGGGAACATCCAGTGAGGCTTTGTAGATGGAGCTAAGAAATAAGAAGGGGATGGTAATGTTCTAATTGGTTATTATAATGTTGTTATAGTTACTATAGGCCCCCAAATAGTCAATGGGAATTAGAGGAACAAATATGCAGAGAGATTGGGGAGACTTACAGGAGCAATAGGATTGCCTATTAGACTAGATTCCCTGCACTATGGAAACAGGCCCTTTGTCCCAACAAGTCCACACTGACCCTCCGAAGAGTAAACCACCCAGATCCATTCCCCTACATTTACCCTGAACAGACACCTCCCTCCCCTTTGTGGACCTCTCCATCTCCATTAATGATGACCGACTTGACACTGACATTTTTTACAAACCCACCGACTCTCACAACTACCTGGATTATACTTCTTCCCACCCTACCTCCTGCAAAAATGCCATCCCATATTCCCAATTCCTCCGCCTCCAGTGTATCTGCTCCCAGGAGCACCAGTTTCACCACTGAACACACCAGATGGACTCCTTCTTTAGAGACCGCAATTTCCCTTCCCACGTGGTTAAAGATACCCTCCAAAGCATCTCGTCCACATCCCGCACCTCTGGCCTCAGACCCCACCCTCCAACCGTAACAAGGACAGAATGCCCCTGGTGCTCACCTTCCACCCAACCAACCATCGCATAAACCACATCATCCACCGACATTTCCGTCACCTCCAAACAGACCCCACCACCAGGGATATATTTCCCTCCCACCCCTTTCCAAATTCTGCAAAGACCATTCCCTCCATGACGACCTGGTCAGGTCCACGCCCCCCTACAACCCACCCTCCCATCCTGGCACCTTCCCCTGCCACCGCAGGCATTGCAAAACCTGTGCCCAACCTCCTCCCTCACCTCCATCCAAGGCCTAAAGGAGCCTTGCACATCCATCAAAATTTTACCTGCACATCCGCCAATATCATTTATTGTATCCGTTGCTCCCAATGCGGTCTCCTCTACATTGGGGAGACTGGACGCCTCCAAGCAGAGCACTTTAGAGAACATCTCCGGGACACCTGCACCAATCAACCATACTGCCCTGTGGCCCAACATTTCAACTCCCCCTTCCCACTCTGCCGAGGACATGGAGGTCCTGGACTTCCTTCATTGCCGCTCCCTCACCACCAGACGCTTGGAGGAAGAACCCCTCATTTCTCCCTCGGAACACTTCAACCCCAGGGCATCAATGTGGATTTCAACAGTTTCCTCATTTCCACTTCCCCATCTCACCCTAGTTCCAAACTTCCAGCTCAACACTGTCCCCATGACTTGTCCTACCTGCCTATCTTCTTTTCCACCTATCCACTCCACCCTCCCCCCCCGACCTATCACCTTCATCCCCTCCCCAACTCACCTATTGTACTCTATGCTGCTTTCTCCCCACCCCCACCCTCCTCTAGCTTATCTCTCCATCCTTCAGCCTCTCTGCCTGTATTCCTGATGAAGGGCTTTTGCTGCTCCTCGGATGCTGCCTGAACTGCTGTGCTTTTCCAGCACCACTCGAGACTCTGGTTTCCAGCATCTGCAGTCATTGTTTTTACCTATTTACCCTGAACACTATGGACAATCGAGCATGGCCAATTCACCTGACCTGCACATCTTTGGATTGTGGGAGGAAACCAGAGCTCCCAAAGGAAACCCATACAGACATAGAGAGAAAGTGCAAATTCAACACAGCCAGTCCACCCAAGGTGGGAATCAAACCTGGATCAATGTGAGGCAGCAGTGCTAACCACTGAGCCACTGTGCTGACTGCTCCTAATCAAACTTTGTCTTTCCAAATACTCTATATACTGCTTGAGGAGACTTTCTTGAAAACATTAAACAAATTCAACCCATTTAAGCCCTTAACGCTATAGCAGTCCCAGTCTATGTTCAGAAAATTAAAATCCCTCCCCTTGACACAGTGGGGAGGCACAGTGTATCTCAGGGGTCAGTGCTGAGCCCATTGACGTCTGTCATCTATATCAATGATTTGGATGAGAATGTACAAGGCATGATTAGCAAGTTTGCAGATGATTCTAAAATAAGTGGTATCATGGACAATGAGGAAGGTTATCAGCAATTGCAGCAGGACCTTGATCAACTGGAGAATTGGACTGGGAAATTACAAATGAAGTTTAATGTAGATAAGCGTGAGGTCTTGCATTTTAGAAAGTCAAACTAAGTTGGGAGTTTCATGGTGAATGGAAGAACCTTAAGGAGTGTAGTGGAACAGAAGGAGTTTAGGTGCACGGTTCTCTGAAAGTGGAGTCACAGGCAGATAGGGCAATGAAGAAGGCTTTTGACACACTGGCCTTCATCAATTGGGGCACTGAGTATAGAAGTTGGGAAGTTATGTTGCAGTTGTACAGAATGTTAGTGAGGCCACACTTGCAGTATTGTGTTCAGTTTTGGTCACCTTGATATATTAAGGATGTTATTAAACTGGAAAGAAGACAGAAACAATTTACCAGGATGTTGCCAGGACTCAAGGGTCTGAGTTATAGGGAGAGGTTGGACAATCTAGGACATATTTCTTTAGAGTGTAGGAGACTGAGAGTGGACCTTTTAGAAGTGTATAGGATCATGAGAGGCATGAATATGGTGAATCCAGGTTTGGGTAATCGAGTTCTAGAGGGCATCAGTTTAAGGTTAGAGGGGAAAGAATAAAAGGGAACCTGATGGGTAACTTTTATACACAGAGGGTGGTATGCATATGGAATGAGCTGCCAGCGGAAATAGTTGAGATGGGTACATTAACAACACTTAAAAAGTGTTTGGACAAATACATGGATAGGAAAGGTTTACAAGGATAGGGGCCAAGTGCAGGAAAATGGGGTTAGTGTGGATGGACATTTTGGTAGGCTTGGGCCAAAGGGCTTGTCTCTGTGTTGTATACTCTATGACTGTAATAGTGGGTCGGTAACTTCAGGTCACATCTTTATTGCAGTAACAGCAGCAAATCTATTAGCTAGCACTACAATAGCACAGGTTGTGGAGGGGCAAAGGAAGACAAAGACCTTCTGTGGGCACAAAAAAATGCAATGGTGACACTTAGTTGTCAATAAGTTATCAAAGTCATTAATATGTTTACTTTTCATCATAACTGTGTGAATAAAAATCATTTTAGCTGCAGAACAAGAATTAGAGTGCAGATGCTAGCCATTCTAAGCACAACATGATGTTTTATGGTTCAAGATGTGAAGTGAGCAGCTCCTGCATTTGTGCAGGTTGTGGGCTCTTGAAAGTTGATACATTGGCAATGGGAGTGGAGCTTTCTAGGACACAGTAGCTTGCTTGTACCTGAAAGCCACTTATATGATTCATTTGTAAGATTGCATGGTGTGGTGGAGAATGTTTGAGGTCAGGATTTGAAGGTCAATGTGTAAGGTTCATGCACAACATCTTGTGGTCACAACTTGTCAACTGCACAGCCTTAGTGTCTGTTTAATGGTACTGCCTTTTGAGGGGTCTGATGTCACACAAATGTAGATAAACTCTTCACAGGATGAAACAGTTGCTACGCCCACTCTGGGTGTGGCAGTAGCCATTTTTGTTTTCATCACATATTAACTCTTAGGATGAAGATGGAGGAAATAGTCATCACACTTCATAGACTCAGCCTTTCAGTTTAGCTGAATCCCTCCAAGTTTTCCTATTTCCTTTTTGGTTGCTTTCTCTGTCGACCCCACTAGCTTTGATCTTTCCCCATTGTCTCGCCCAATCCATTTATTTAACAGTTCATCTCCTCACGTTACTTTCTGAGCACCAGCTGTACTGTAACATAAACTTTTCCACCTATCCACTCCACCCTCTCCTCCCTGACCTATCACCTTCATCCCCTCCCCCACTCACCTATTGTACTCTATGCTACTTTCTCCCCACCCCCACCCTCCTCTAGCTTATCTCTCCACGCTTCAGGCTCACTGCCTTTATTCCTGATGAAGGGCTTTTGCCCGAAATGTCGATTTCGCTGCTTCTTGGATGCTGCCTGAACTGCTGTGCTCTTCCAGCACCACTAATCCAGAATAATATTACACCGACCACATCAAACCAGTGAATGCTTTGAGAGCAAGTGAAGAGATGCACCCTGGTTGAATGCAAGAAATGATGCACAAACTATACTCACAGCTGCATTGCAATGAAAGGTGTACGTGTATTGCAAAGTGCAGCATTGAAGTGTGAACTGTTTTCTAAATGGGTGAGAGATGTAGTGAGGATGTGGTAAGACTGGTGTTTGTCTGATGCTAGCATCCATGGATGCAGGCATGCAGGTGGTCGCTGCCAGCGAAGTCTGCATTGAGATGTTGGCGACCTCTGTCCAAGATTGAGGATTGAGGAAGCAGGCAGTAAACTGGAGTCACCAAATTCCCATTGAATTTCGTGTCAGGAATAGTCACCACCGAGATTCCATCTGGACCTACTTTTCATAATTTTCAACTGTACATTGACAGCAATGTTTGAGTGTCTCCACATGTACCATCAAACTCACAGGGCAAAATCATAGTACAAACAGTGTGTACTCACCTCCAATTTACTCCATCCTGTGCTGTATATACACATGCACAGGAAGGAATAAATTGGAGGTGAGCACACACTGTTTGTGCTATGATTTTGCCCTGAGTAAAAAAAGCGAACTTTTTAAAATGAATACTTTGCTCCGCACCTATACTTCTAATCTAAACCTTTAATATTTGTGTGTTTGCAAGCTCTATATTGTTCTTTTTCTAAAAAAAGTGATTGATCAGTTCTGCTGTGCATACTCATGAGAGTCAGCAGACACAGTCAATGTTTTATTCAATGCCAAAGAGATTTCATTAAGTAGGTGACAATTGTGTTTATTAACCTCTCCATGTCTTCTGCTAAATATAAAATTAAGAATTCAGGGGCAAAAATAAGCTTGCTCAGTTGCCAAAATATTTGCTTTCTTACCTTTTTTCTTTAATTGTATCACTTCCCTGAGCATGTCTGACATTCTGGGTAATCCAAGATGGAGGACAGGAAATATTTCTGGCTGAAACAGCTGTTCCTTTTTTGAGGTATTTTAGGTGCTGGAGGTGATTTCCTCAAATTCTGGGAGCAGCAATTACTGTTCTATATGCTGTTGCATTGTTTTGGAACTTTGGAGGAAAAAATAGTCAAAACAACAGAGGTTTTAAAAGAGAGGGGTACAGACAAAGGAAGTACATAGTGAGGTCAGTGAAGGAGAGAGAGAAAGAAACTGACACCACAGTGAACCTGCACAGTTACATGAATTCAAACAGCAAAGACAGTATCGACATCGGAGTGCATCTGGGAAAATTAACAAACGGTGAAATTCACAACTGATCTTGGAGGAATTGTCTGGGTGAAGTCATAGCACAGAAACAGATAAGTGAATTGTTGTAAGTGTGGCCTCTAGAAAGTCTGCAGTAGTGAGTAGAGTGGGTTCTTTCTTGATTATATGTTTTTTTGAAATTTGTCTCTTGATTAAAATATAAGACATAACTATTAATTTAACCTGGAGCAGTGTTTTGTAAAGCAATAAGCTGGAGTTATTTTCTGGTCTGTAGTTTGTGAAGGAGCAAAAATGACCTTTAATACAGTGATATACTCTTCTTGTCAGATGTGAGAGTTTAGGGAGAGTTTACGGGTTAGTGCAGATTATATCTGCAATAAATGGGCGGCACGGTGGCACATTGGTTAGCACTGCTGCCTCACAGCGCCTGAGACCCGGGTTCAATTCCCGCCTCAGGCGACTCACTGTGTGGAGTTTGCACGTTCTCCCCGTGTCTGCGTGGGTTTCCTCCGGGTGCTCCGGTTTCCTCCCACAGTCCAAAGATGTGCAAGCCAGGTGAATTGGCCATGCTAAATTGCCCATAGTGTTAGGTAAGGGGTAAATGTAGATGTAGGGGTATGGGTGGGTTACGCTTCGGCGGGGCGGTGTGGACTTGTTGGGCCGAAGGGCCTGTTTCCACACTGTAAGTGATCTAATCTGATCTAATCTAAAAATGCTGTTGGTTGCGAAGCATATCAGATTGAATGGATTGGTTGGAGAGACAGCTAGAGGCAATGAGGAATTTGCAACAGCAAGGGGATGTGATGGATGGCAGTTATAGGAAGGGGGAAAATTCACAGACACAGTTACAAAGATGGGTTAACTCTAGGAAAGATAAGAGAGGTAGGCAGTTAGGGAAGGGTTCTTCTGTGGTGATCCCCATTTCAAACAGATATGCTGTTTTGGAAAATGGATGGGGTGATGGATTCTCAGAGGAATGTTGTATGAACAGCCAAGTTTCTGGTATTGAGACGGGCTCTAATGCAATGAGGGATATGTCGGGTTCCAAGAGATCAATTGTTTTAGGGGACTCCCTAGTCCGAGGTACAGACAGATGTTTCTGTGGCCAGCAGCAAAAAATCAGAATGGTGCATTGCTTTCCTAGTGCCAGGATCAAGGATGTCTCAGAGAGGGTGCAGAATGTTTTCACGGGGGGAGAGGGGTCAGCAAGATCATTGTCCACATTAGAACCAATGACATAGGAAGGGAAAAGGTTGAGATTCTGAAGGGAGATTACAGAGAGTTAGGCAGGAATTTAAAAAGGAGATCCTCGAGAGTAGTAATATTTGGATTACTCCCGGTGCTACGAGGAAGTGAGGGCAGGAATAGGAGGATAGAGCAGATGAATGCATGGCTGAGGAGTTGGTGTATGTGAGAAGGATTCACATTTTTGGATCATTGGAATCTTGGGGTAGAAGTGACCTATACAAGAAGGACGGATTGCACCTAAATTGGAAGGGGACTAATATACTGGAAGGGAGATTTGCTAGAACTGCTTGGGAGGATTTAAACTAGTAAGGTGGGGGTGGGGTGGGGGGGGGGGAGGGGGGGGGGAGCAGTGGGACCCAGGGAGATAGCAAGGAAAGAGATCAATCTCAGACTGGTGCAGTTGAGAAAAGAAGCGAGTCAAACAGTCAGGGCAGGCAGGGACAAGGTGGGACTGATTAATTAAACTGCATTTATTTCGATGCAAGAGGCCTAACAGGGAAGGCAGATGAACTCAGGGCATGGTTAGGAACTTGGGACTGGGATATCATAGCAATTACAGAAATATGGCTCAGGGATGGGCAGGACTGGCAGCTAAATGTTCCAGGATACTAATGCTACAGGAAGGATAGAAAGGGAGGCAAAAGGGGAGGGGGAGTGGCACTTTTGATAAGGGATAGCATAACAGCAGTGCTGAGGGAGGATATTCCCGGAAATACATCCAGGGAAGTTATTTGATTGGAACTGAAAAATAAGGAAGGGATGATCACCTTATTGGGATTGTATTATAGACCCCCTAATAGTCAGAGGGAAATTGAGAAACAAATTTGTAAGGAGAGCTCAGCTATCTATAAGAATAATAGCGTGGTTATGGTAGGGGATTTTAACTTTCCAAACATAGACTGGGACTGCCATAGTGTTAAGGGTTCAGATGGAGAGGAAATTTTTAAGTGTATACAAGAAAATTTTCAGATTCAGTATGTAGATGTACCTACTAGAGAAGGTGCAAAACTTGACCTACTCTTGGGAAATAAGGCAGGGCAGGTGACTGAGGTGTCAGTGGGGGAGCACTTTGGGGCCAGCGACCATAATTCTATTAGTTTTAAAAGAGGGATGGAAAAGGGTAGATCAGATCTAAAAGTTGAAATTATAAATTGGAGAAAGGCCAATTTTGATGGTATGAGGCAAAAACTTTCAAAAGCTGATTGGGGACAATGATTGCAGGTAAAGGGACGACTCGAAAATGGAAAGCTTTCAAAAATGAGATAACGAGAATCGAGAAAGTATATTCCTGTCAGGGTAAAAGGAAAGGCTGGTAGGTATAGGGAATGCTGGATGACTAAAGAAATTAAGGGTTTGGTTAAGAAAAAGAAGAAAGCATATATTAGGTATAGACAGGATAGATCGAGTGAATCCTTAGAAGAGTATAAAGGAAGTAGGAGTATACTTAAGAGGGAAATCAGGAGGGCAAAGAGGGAACATGAGATAGTTTTGGTAAATAGAATTAAGGAGAATCCAAAGGGTTTTTACAAATACAGGACAAAAGGGTAACTAGGGAGAGAATAGGGCCCGTCAAAGATCAGCAAGGCGGCCTTTGTGTGGAGCTGCAGAAAATAGGGGAGATACTAAACAAGTATTTTGCATCAGTCCTTACTGTGGAAAAGGGCGTGGAAGATATAGAATGCAGGGAAATAGATGGCGTCATCTTGAAAAAAGTCCATATTACAGAGGAGGAAGTGCTGGATGTCTTGAAATGCATAAAGGTGGATAAAGCTCCAGGACCTGATCAGGTGTACCCTAGAACTCTGTGGGAAGCTAGAGAAGTAATTGCTGGATGTCTTGCTGAGATATTTGTATCACTGATAGTCAAACGTGAGGTGCCGGAAGACTGGAGGTTGGCTAATGTGGTGCCACTGTTTAAGAAGGGCGGTAAGGACAAGCCAGGGAATTACAGACCAGTGATCCTGATGTCAGTGGTGTGCAAGTTGTTGGAGGGAATCCTGAGGGATAGGATGTACATGTATTTGGGAAGACAAGGACGGATTAGGGATAGTCAACATGGCTTTGTGCGTGGGAAATCATGTCTCACAAACTTGATTGAGTGTTTTGAAGAAGTAACAAAGAAAATTGATGTGGGCAGAGCGGTAGATGTGATCTATATGGACTTCAGTAATGTGTTCGACAAGGTTCCCCAAGGGAGACTGGTTAGCAAGGTTAGATCTCATGGAATACAGGGAGAATGAGCCATTTGACACAGAACTGGCTCAAAGATAGAAGGCAGAGGATGGTGGTGGAGAGTTATTTTTCAGACTGCAGGCCTGTGACCAGTGGAGTGCCACAAGGATCGGTGTGGTGTCCACTACTTTTCATCATTTCTATAAATGATTTGGATGCGAGAATAAGAGGTATAGTTAGTAAGTTTGCAGATGATATCAAAATTGGAGGTGTATTGGACAGCGAAGAAGGTTACCTCAGATTACAACAAGATCTTGATCAGATGGGACAATGGACTGAGAAGTGGCAGGTGGTGTTTAATTCAGATAAATGTGAGGTGCTGCATTTTGGGAAAACAAATCTTAGCAGGATTTATACAGTTAATTGTAAGGTCCTAGGGAGTGTTGCTGAACAAAGAGGCCTTGGAGTGCAGGATCATAGGTCCTTGAAAGTAGAGTTGCAGGTAGATAGCATAGTGAAGAAGGCGTTGGTATGTTTTCCTTTATTGGTCATAGTGTTGACTACAGGAGTTGAGAGGTCATGTTGTGGCCGGACAGGACATTGGTTCGACCACTGTTGGAATATTGTGTGTAATTCTGGTCTCCTTCCTATCGGAAAGATGTTGTGAAACTTGAAAGGGTTCAGAAAAGATTTACAAGGATGTTGCTAGGGTTGGAGGATTTGAGCTATAGGGAGAGGCTGAACAGGCTGGGGCTGTTTTCCCTGGAGCGTTGGAGGCTGAGGGGTTGACCTTATAGAAGTTTATAAAATTATGAGGGGCATAGATAGGATAAATAGACAAAGTATTTTCCCTAGGGTGGGGGAGTCCAGAACTAGAGGGCATAGGTTTAGGGTGAGAGGGGAAAGATATAAAAGAGACCTAAGTGGCAACTTTTTCATGCTGAGAGTGGTACATGTATGGAATAGCTGCCAGAGGAGGTGATGGAGGCTAGCACAACGGCAACATTTAAAAGGCATTTGGATGGGTATATGAATGGGAAGGGTTTGTAGGGATATGGGCCTGGTGCTGGCAGGTAGGATAGATTGGGGTTGGGATATCTGGTCGGCATTAACAAGTTGGACCGAAGGGTCTGTTTCTGTGCTGTACATCTCTATGACTGTATGTCAGAGACTGTCCTATGGAACTTTGCAGTTCATCTTTTTCACAAAATATGTTTTAGCACAAACAGAGAAGGGATACAGCACATTGTGAATATAAGTGTGTGTGTTCCCAGGCCTTTATTTTAAGTAGGAATGTTGGTGTATCCTGTTGGGATGGAGCTTGAGCACAACCTGGGATTCTCTGTAATTCCTGTCTAGGTCTAGTGGTCCAATGTTGTGGCTAATATGTGTAAATTCTTTCTTTTCAAGAAGTGCACCACCTGGAGAATCTCCATGCCTGAAACAAACCATAGATCTTTTTCATATGAATATTGGACCACATTGTGACAGTGAATATAGTAGACTAGATTGAGCAAAGTACAGGTGAACCCTATGCACTACAAACCCACTGACTCCCACAGTTGCCCCAACTATCCATTATCCATCCTATGACTCTGTTTCCTGTAAGGACTCCATTCCTTTCTCCCAGTTTCTTGAGTCCATTGGAATTTTTTCTGATGATGCCACCTTGCGCACAATATGGCAAACACAGACTAGATGAATGGTTTTGCAGAGCATCTACATGCTGTCTGCAAAAATGACCCCAGAGCTTTCAGTTCCCTGCCAATTCAACACACCACTGTGTTCCGAAACCAATGTTCCTGTCACAGGCCTCTAACAGCATTCCAACGAGCCTCAATGTAAGTTCAAAGAACAACATCTCATTTTCCGCTTGGGGATCTTGTAGCCTCTGGGACTCAACATTGATTTCAATAACTTTCGATCCTGATTTCACCTTTACACATTTTTCATCCATCCCCACACCCGGTCCGGTTATGACATGGTTTGCTTTTAGCAATGTCACCTTTTGCCATGTACTTCTAGGTCCATTATAATATTATATGGGTTGCATTTAGTACACCTCACCTGTTTTCTCATACTCTTCACTCTTACTCAATTTTTCTTTTGTCCTGGCCTGTTATGCATAATCTCCTTGTTTACCTAGCCCTTTTGTATCACTCTTTCTCTCTCTGGGCTTCATCTCCATTTATCCACTAACCTCACCCTTTCCTCCCACCACACTCCCACTTTGGCCTCATTATAAGTGGCATTTTTTTTCCTCATTCTTAACAGTTCTGATGAAGAGTCACTGAATTCAAAACGTTAACTCTGCTTTCTTCCCAAATGCTGCCATATCTGCTGAATTTCTCCAGCAATTCCTGGTTTTGATTCAGATCGCCAGCATCTGCACTGCGTTGTTTTATTTGACAAAGGGTCTAGCCATTAGCTGTCTGCTTCTAGTTAGCTTTGGACAAATGGAAATATCAAGAGCCATTGTATGAAATGATTGTTAATGCTTTGGCACTTCTTTCAAAGGAAACTCTAATGGGTGAGGAAAAGCTATGCTATTAGATTAGCTCACCGAAGTCGGCAAGCAGAAACTGTTTGCTTGCTTTTATCTGAAATCAGTATTGGTTGAAATAAAAAAAAATTCTGGATTGCTGAGTTAACCTTTTGAGGGAAGGCAAGACCCCCAGCTGACTATGCAACTTGCCTTGGATCTGGATCCATCATGTCTGGCTACTCATTGCTGGCTGGAAAGATGTCTACACTTTTCTGCCTGAAGGAGAAACTACTGAGCCTCGAACACTGAGGGAAATATGACTGGACACTGCCCTCTGGGAAGCTGTAACTCATGTGAACTGATGGGGGACATTTGTAATTGAGAGCTGATCTTCTCTTTTGTCCCATCTTCCTTAATTTCCTGAGGGTTTGAGTATGTAAATGAAGTAATAAAGTGATTACTCTGCAGTATCGAATATTTTGCTACTCAATCACATCTTTGATTTTCAGTTTTTTTTCAGAAGTTAAAATACAAACCACGGTTCGGGGAAGACCATTGGCCTACCTCAGTAAGGACAGAAGTAAAAATGGAATGGGGTAAATCCAACAATACCTCACTGATTCAGGCTTGATGGAGCAAAGGCAACCATAGTTTAAATTCAGCTCATTTCCCCTCTGTCTGTGACACAGTAATTAACTGGTCCTGAAGAAAACATTCGACATGGATCATCCAGCCTTCATTCATGCCAAATTTAAGCAATTATGTAAAGTGTAGCACAGATTAGTTTTTTTCTTAACACAGTAAATAAATGTTATAGTTCACCTGCTTTTGGGGATTATATGTGCAATTTAGATTAGATTACTTACAGTGTGGAAACAGGCCCTTCGGCCCAACAAGTCCACACTGAGCTGCCAAAGCGCACATACCCAGACCCATTCCTCTACATTTACCCCTGCACCTAACACTACGGGCAATTTAGCATGGCCAATTCACCTAACCTGCACATTTTTGGGCTGTGGGAGGAAACCGGAGCACCCAGAAGAAACCCACACAGACACAGGGAGAATGTGCAAACTCCACACAGTCAGTCGCCTGAGGCGGGAATTGAACTCGGGTCTCTAGTGCTGTTAGGCAGCAGTGCTAACCACTGTGCCACCATGCTGCCCACGTATATTTTACATTTCATGTCAAACCTTGTCAGATACATGCAGCCTGATGGAACTTGAATTGGTGTATTATTAGCAGGAAGACATTTTAGCTTCATTTCTTTTAACTTCATGGTTAAATCCCTATTTAGGTCCTACATCTCCCTGTATAGTTCCAGCAAAGTGCCCATGCCTTTTATTCCTGTACGCACTTTCTACTGTCAGTATGTTAGGATGCAATTTTTGAAAAGTTGTGATCATGTTGGTAGAAGTACTAAAATGGGTGCTGGTGGAAGAAAACACGTTTCTCCTTGATTGCCACTGACTTCACCCCCATCCCTGAGTCATTGTCCTCTTCCTCTTCTCTATCAGGTCCCTTCTGCACCATCCTGATCACTGCCGTCCTCATGATCACCAGCTCTTGCAATCACATTACTGATTTTCACCCACTCACTGTATTCCTCACACTCTATTGCCAATGAAAAGGATCATGAGAGATGAAGGTGAAGCTCATCCACAAAATGACCTCAATAGGGTAAGTAGGAAAGGTAAAGAAAAACTAGAGAATGATATGTATTCAGGAGTTGGCCAAGGGTATCTTTAGAGGGAGTTTGTCATTTTAGACTGGGGAGAGTGAGGGAAATGGCAATGAGAACCAAACCGATTGTCTCAGTCCAAAAAAAGACCGATAGCCTTGCTAATTGCATAGAAATTGAAGGAAGAGGTAATTATCTGTTTCCATTTGTATGCAAATAATTTTTTTTGTCCAGAAATTTGCATTTCAATTTCCTGTAACTAAACAGATTGCAATTGTAAATCATAGATGAAGCAAAAATATACTGGGAAAAGCAGAACTAGCTTGAGTTTGCAAAACAGAGCTCTATAATGGATATCCTGTTCTCATGATAAGTTTTGTTCAACACTGTGCTAAGCAGTGTTTCATTTAGTACTGTTACTGTGTATGCTTAGAAAGCATACCTTTAAATCTTACCCAAGTGAAAGATAAGCTACATTTGTTGTAAATCTTCTGAATGTAGTTCAGCAGAACTGTCTGTTCATATAATCAGATCCTGCTTTGGGAATGTCTTTCAGTAGTGTCAAAGAAACTGGATGTGATAAAAATTAGTAATGGCTTTCTTGGCGTAGTTAATAACAATTTAGTAACCTGAGTGGTATCTTGAACCAACCTAGATTCCTATTTGAAATCCTGGACTGGATTTTAAATTACAAAGCTGCTTTCAACACTAATTAGAGCAAATATCAAAGGTGCAGAAAATGACCTTGATTTACATGGAAAGAGAATGTGTTCTGTGTTAGAAGGGTGGTGAATGGGAATTCTTGAGGAATAAATCTAGCAGACCTGTGGTAAGATCTTTTGTGTCAACATGGCATCGCCTTTAACTTGTGATATTTCAAAAACCCGTCTATTTCCTCTTTAAATGATTTCAGTGATTAACCTCCACAACTCTCTGGGACAATGAATTTCAGACATTCACTATCCATCTCAATTTTAAATGAGGGTCCCCTTATTCTGTAACTAGTTCAAGATTCCCCCACTTGTGGAAACATCTTCTCAGCATCTAACCTTATAATCTTTTGTATGAATATAAAACCACATGGAGTGAGGCAGGCTGTGTGAGTTAAAACAGCAGGGGAAGGCTTGAGGTACAGAATTATCTACTCTTGCTCCTAGTTCTTAAATTCGCGAGAGAGTGTTCACCTGCTGCATGTATTAGAAGGGTTTCACTGATTCAAGACTTCCCTATTTTTTGATCAGCAAACCCCTAACAATAAAGACTAAAATTTCATTTGCCTTCTTAATTACTTGCTACACCTTAATTATTCACAGCACCCACATGCCAACTTTTTGTGTTTTCTGCACAAAAATACCTGGACCCTTCTGGCATTGCACTTCACTTGAGTCTCTCTCTATTTAAATAATAGTCTGCCTTTTGATTGCTCCTATCATTTGTATGATTACACTAAACACTATCTGTCATTTTTTTTTGTCTGTTCAATTGGCCTATCGATATGCCCTTCCAGTTTCCTTATGCCTTCATCACAGCATGTCCTACCACTTATTTTTGTAGCATCAGCAAATTTGGATACATTACATTCTGCCCTTCTTCCAAATAATTAATATAAATTGTGAATAGTTGAGTTCTGGGACTGATCCTTGTGGGACTCCACAATTTACAACTATCCAATCTGATAAAGACCTATTAATCCTGACTCTGTCTTCTGTGTGTCAACCAATCACCAACCCATGCTAAATAGATTTCAATACCATAAACGTCTATCTTGCAATCTAACCTTTTTCTTTCTGGCAATTTATCAAATTCCTCCTGGAAATCCAAGTGCACTAAATCTGCTGATTGTCCTTGATTAGCTTTGTATGTTATGGCCTCAAAAAACTCTGGCAGGTGTGTAAAATGTGATTTTCCTTTCACCAATCTGTGTTGACACTGATTGTGTTAAGATTTTCTAAATGTTCTGCTATTTTGTCCTTGATCATAGACTGTAGCATTTTCGCAATGATAGGTGTGTGGCTAAGTGGCCTGTAGCTTCCTGCTTTCCATCTCCCTCCCTCTCTTCTTGAACAGAGGGATCTCTTTGGTTTTCCAGTCTGCAACCATCACAGAATCCATTGAATTCTGGAATATTTCAACCAACGTCTGTGCTATCTCTGCATCCATTTCATTTAAAGCCCTTGGACACAAGTCATCAAAAGCTGGTTACTGTCTGCCTTTCATCACATTAGGCTGTCAAATACATTGTCCTATGTGAGAGACACAGTCTTCAGATTTTTCCTTCCATTACCACCATGCTTATCCTATATGTTATATTTGGGAAACATTAAGCTAACAGATGTAAACGTGGAAAGGATCACGAGCCATCATGACAGCAACAATTGTTTCTTCATTACAACCAGTACAAATGGCCTTGGCACTTCTCCATTGGATAGAAGATCAATTGGGGTGAAGCTCCTCCAATCCATCACCTTAACAATGAAGTCAGTATCTGTTTGTTTGCACCATGATTTGTCTTCAACTGTAACTTGTACCAGATGCAGCTGTAAATTGAAATAGATTTCATGTTACAAGACAATTAAACATAGGTTGACATCGAAGGGTGAGTCGTGGATTAGATGCTTTGGAAAAAAACATGTTAAAACACCATTTTGCTTGCCTGACTAGATGTTGTTTGTAAAGAATTGTTCATTTTGTCAAGGGGACATTTTTAGCAAAACTAACAAGATGAATTCTGTCATTTCTTTTTCTGTGAAAAATAGCATGGACTAAATTGTTAACCATAATATCAATGTTATTTAGATTATTCATAATGAATAAATGGCAAAACTGCAAAATTAGATGAGGAATTCTGCATAAACATTGTCTGAAGATCAATTATATATTTAAGGAATAAATTAGTTCAATGAGGCATTGGAAAAGATCTAAATGGAATTTACTTCTTTACTGGAGTTTATTTTGAACGGTTTTAACCATGCTTTTTAGGATTCCTACAGTTCAACAAAGGCAATTTACATTTATTATCAGCACCAAAATCTTAAAAATCCCAAGCTGATGCATACATTTCTGATGAAGGGCTTTTGCCCAAAGTGTAAGTGTTCCTGCTCCTCGGATGCTGCCTGACCTGCTGTGCCTTTCCAGCACCACTCTAATTTTGACTCTAATCTCCAGCATCTGCAGTACCCACTTCTGCCTAGGAAATTGCAGAGCATTAGGCCAAAGGACTGAAGTTTTATTGTCCTACCATCATACTTGGTCACATTTTATGTCATTTGCTATGCTTTTTGAAGTACCCACTAATTACAACCTAATCTGAACATCTCCCAATGAATCTTAGTGTCCTTTTTCTGTCCATTAAATCAATCTGCAGTCTTATGTCAATATATTCAATATATATTGGGCTTACAATCCTATGAATTCAACTTTTGTGTAATGACCTTTTCTGTAACAGCTTTTTAAAAATTTGATCATGAATGTGCGCATCGCTGGCTAGACCAGCATTTATTTCTCATCCCAAGTTGTCTTTGAAAAGATGACGGCCAGCTTCCATTTTGGAAGAATTGCAGCCCACTTGGTGGAGGTGCTGTTATGGAAACAGTTCCAGGATTTTGACCCAGCAATGATAAGGGAATAACTGTATAGTTTCAAGTCAAAATAGTTTTTGTTTTGAAGGGGGACTTCCAGGTGATTGTGCTTCCATGTATCAGTTGCCTTTATTCTTCTCGGTAGTAGAGATTGTCAATTTGGAAGTTGTTGTCAAAGAAATGTTTGTGTGCTATTTCAATAAATGTTGAAGAAGTTAGATTAAGAGCCAGTCAAGGGTGCTGCTTGGTCAAGTTCCCTGAGTGTTGTTGGAGCTTCACTGATCCAGCTAAGTGGAGAGTATTCCATCATATTCCTAACCTTTGTATTGTGGGTGGTGCTCAGATTTGGCAAGTCAGGAGGTTAGTTACTCACAACAGAGTTCCCAGCCTCTGATCTGCTCTTGCAGCCACATGGTTATGACTGGTCCAATTCAATTTTTGGTCAAAGGATAGTGAGAGTATGCAATTGGGGATGGGTGGGTTTAGACTTGTTGAAGATGGCCATTGCCTGGCACTTGTTTGGCATGCATGTTACCTGCCTCTTGTCAGCCCAAGCCTGAATATTGCCCAGATCTGGTTTATTGAGACACATGCTTCTTAGGAATCATGAATGAGTCTGAACATTGTGTATTCATTAGCAAACATCTCCGGTTTGATGTTATGATGGAGGGAAGCTGATCTCTAAAGCAACTGAAGGTGGATGGGCCAAGGGTATTACCTTAACAAATCCATGCAACAATGACCTGTGGCTGAGAAAATTGCCCTTCAATAATCACAGTCATTTCACTTTGTATAAGTATGACCAACTAGTGGAGAGATTTTCCCCGATTCCCATTGAGTTTAGTTTTTCTAGGACACCTGATTGCTATACTTGGTCAAAAGGTGCCTTCGTGTCAAGGGAAGTTTTTCCCTGTTGAGTTTTTTTTTGTCCCTGTTTGGATCAAGGATATAATGAGGCCAGGACCTGAGAAAGTCTGGTGGAACTCAAATTGAGCATCATTGAGCAGGTCATGGCTAACTACATGTCACTTAATAACACAACTGCATTGTCCGTCACATGCTGACAATTCAGAGTAAACTAGTTGGATGTTAATTACCCAGATTGGATTAGCTTTTTGTGAACAGGACGAGCAGGGGAAATTTTCCATGTTGCCACATGAGGTGCCAGTCTTGTAACTGTACTGTAACAGTTTGACAAGGATATGGCTTTTTCTGGCATACACGCCTTCAATGTTACTGTTCAGTTGTTATCAGGGACTATGAGCTTTTCAGTATCTGGTGCCTTGAGCTTTTTCTTGATATCATGTGGAGAATGAATGGTGTTGGCTGAAATCCTGTTGTAATCCTGGGAACCTCAGGAGAAAGCTGTCATGGATCTCCCACCAGCAATTTTGGCTGTAAGTTGTTGTGAACGCTTCTGCCTTGTCTTTTCCACTGATGTACTAGGCTCTCCTATCATTGAGGTTGCGGCTATTTATAAACCGTCCACTCTCTGTGAGTTGTTTAATTTTTGACCACAATTCACAACCATATGTGGTAGGATTGCAGAACTTAAATCTGATCCATTGTTTGTGGGATTGCTGAGCTTTTTTTTGCATACTGCTTCCAGCGTTTGGCATGCAGTTAGCTTTATCAGGTTGGCACCTCTACTTATTGAATTTGGAGAAAAAGCTTCTTCAATAATTGTTTGTTAAAAGACAGAAAATATGGCTTATTATTAGAATAATTTCCAATACTTCATTAGTAAAGACTGGAATATGCTACCTCAGCACACTTCAGCCAGTTTTCTTTTATTCTTTTGTGTTTGGAGTTTCTCCCATTTGTCTTTCTATATTTAATTTCATCTCAATATCTCTTTCTCTATTTTGCTTTCTTTTACTTGCCCAGGAACTTACCAGATTACTGTTTCTATTGATGGTATCACCAATATACGTAAAGTTCCTGTTTATTTTTCCTGACTTGGTCTGCAACCAATAGTGATATGAATTTGCAATGTTACAAGCAATTACAACTGCTTGAGGAAACCAATATTCAATCTAACCAAAGTCTGATAAATTGAATTTGCCTTTTGTGTAACTTGCTTTGGATATTTAAATTATGTACTATTTTTAAGATATAATAAATGCTGTCTGAGTGGCTCTGAGGCAAAGCTATAATTGCGCAAATGAGAGGGTATAACACACTTCAGTCCAGAAATAATGTTAGGAACTAGGCAAATCTATTAATTGTATCATTATTGTAAATTACTTGATTGCATATCTTTTGTTAACAGCTATCCTTGGCCAATATTCTCCTCTTCTAAAAATGTTGATTTGTTTTTCTCGGCTTTAGTTGGAATCTTTCAGAATCGTTTCTTTTGTACCTTGCCAAAATGACCATTACTCATAAGTGAACCTTTTCAGTGAATGTTCACCACTGGCAAAATTTCAAACTCACATCTCCAGCAAAAATAGTTGAATAATGACTAGGAGGATGATTCCTTAATGATTTTTCCCTAACTAATGTTGTATAAGGATGTAAGGATTTAAAAGTATTAATATTGAGCAGTCCCTTAAGCATTGCCGATTACAATGATGCTGTATGGACTATGGGCTGTTTTACTTAAGACCTTAGTAGGACTAAAGCCTAACACTCAGCTCCTCCTTACGGCTTCTGTAACAATGTCTAACATATTAATATAAAGGTGACTATTGGCTAAATGGAATAAATTACAACATGTGCAGTGTAAAATCCTTTTCTAGTTAGACCAGTGAGCAATTTTCCTGTACAACACTATCTTGAAATGTTCTGTAGATCAGGATACTGAAAAGGAATGGTGGCAGCAATGGGAGTTGCAAACTTGGATTAAACTGTGCATGCAAAATAGTGAGCAGGACTGCTTATACAACATGGTGAGCAGTGGTGTGAATTTTATTTAGCTACCTTGTAATGCATGCTGACAGCAATGGAGAGTGGGGTCTGTGGATTTCTCAGAATCTTCAAATTCAGCTTCAAATTGCTTGTCATGCAACACATCAGGAGTAGGGAAGAGTTGAACATTTATAAACAAAGAAGAAATTCATCTGGCAAGGTTCAACAAAGAAGAAATTTAATCAACGGTAAAAGCATTACAAACTTGGTAAAAGATAAGCAGTCATAGTATTAGGACTGGCCAGGAGAGGGAGAATTAGTTACTTCAAAGCAGATAGAAACTTCACTGTCTGGTGGTTATCTATAGGAGCAGTTCAGTATTGGAGTTCAGGGAGAGAGTGGATAGTTATCAGAAGCTTCATTAGTTAAATTAAAGTCTATGGTGAACAAGAAAATGCTTTAAAATTGATGCAGTGTTACATGCTGAAAATATGAAAAGTACTAGGAGCTCAGATTTAGCACCCTTGTCAGACCAAAGAAGCACCATGAGGCATGTATAGGTCAAGGGAAATCAAGTGACATAAAAGTGAAGTTGCAGATCAAGTGACTTTGAGAGGGCAGAATTAAAGTGACAAGGGAGCAAATTAAAACATAAACAGCTGATCTCACAGAATAGGAAAGTTAGAAAACCTAATGAATGCTGCAGAAAATGTCTAAATTGTGTCTAAGGCAGTATGTATTTAAACTAGAAGGAATTGGAATCATCCAGGAAAAGGTTGGGAAAGACATTGGGATCAGTATTAAAGCTGCAACTAGCAGGCTCTATTTAGTTGGTCTTTTATTTAAGGGAACATCATTTGTTAAAATCACAGACAGCAGTGTTCATTCAGTAAAGCTGTTAAGAAATCAGGAATTCCATAATAAAGTCATAAATGGTGAGAATTTACAATTTTAGATGTCAGAAAGCATGACATTTCCATACTGGCTGCCAAACATGTGAACTCTCTCCAATACAATACACAGAACATGAGGCTTTGGAGCAAGGAAAATAAATAATCACATTAGGAAGGCATTGTATTGGAAATAATATTGCTGGGAAGATTTAATTTCAGAGATGGGCCAAGTAGAACAAGATTGGAAATCTTAGAGAAAATAATTTCTGAGATCCAGATTGCTACAAAATTACATATTAAATCAGAAGATAAACCACTTCAGCATCTATAAACAACTGAAAGGATAGCTGATAATGTCAAAGCTTTCCATGGGTAAATGAAGCATCATACACTTTACACTTTGTTTTGAAAGCTTTTAATAATTAATTTAATCTCAGCACAAATGAAATTCTTGAAAGAGCAACACTAATTAAAGAGTTCATCCTTCAGGGAATCATTTGATGATTTCATTAATGATATCTCAAGATTAATAGAATGATTAATAGGTGATTTAAAGTCAGAATTCATAGGGGACAGAATTATTTTAAACAAAATGCTAATGATCCTTGTCAGATCTATGATTTTCAGAAGAAAATTTGACATTCAAGACATCTATTCAGATGGAGGGTAAAACTGAAGCAGCCCAGATCTGACCTACAAATCCAATCAGTTCTTAATGTACAAAGGATACATGTGAGGAAACAATGTAAGAGTTAGAACAGGCACCAGATGCAAAGTTTTGTTGGCGTGGTGGAACAGAGAAGCTTAACAAGCACCAATAATGACCATCCAGCTACAATTTGCTCAATCAGATCTGATGGTGCAAGGTTTCAATCAGGAACTGTCTCACTGTTGATATCATGTCGTAGTTTAGTCAGATCAAAGATCCAGTAAGTTGGCCATGAAAGTAAGTTTTGAGCGCTGACAGCATTTTAAAAGCCTGGGTAACTTACTGGTGTGTGCTGAATTATGGCCAGTCCGGCTTCATTTCAGGAAGATGTCCAAGAAATGAGATACCATGAACATTTTGGGATCACTAATTGCACAGCTAGAGCTTAGCTAGTGGTGTGCTCGTCTTTGACCTCAGAGGACAGTGGAGATGAAGATTTCACAGTTGATTGCAAAACTTGTGGCAGTACTGGATTAGCAGAAGTTTTTTTTAATTGCTATCAATGTCAAAGGAGAGATCAGACAAACATCAGCAAGGTCTGTGATGGTACAAATGCATGACATAGCCAGTCATGCATTTGTTAACAATGTTTTAATAGAGAGAATGCGGTACAGCTTGGAGAACTAATCATTATGACAGTCACAATTCTGATGTTAAATTCTAAGGTGACTCAGAAGAGGCAACTTTACAACGAATATTTCATTTCCTTCTCTTTCTGGGAGACAGCAAAAGAGACAGAAATTATGCCAAGAGAAAGGTAATTCTCAAACTGCATAACCGAGGATGGGTAAATGTTAATTTCAGAGATAAGACAATCACTGGGGACTAATGAGAATGATGTAAAGAGCTGACACTGCACAATATCAATCTATAGCCCATTGAGAGTAAAACATGGGTCAGCACAGTTTGAAAATGTGCAGTATTCAACTCCATTGTAGTACCATTGAGACTGGTTACCAATGTCCAGCATTCTGGATCATGCAAAAAAGGAATTAGATTAGATTAGATTACTTACAGCGTGGAAACAGGCCCTTCAGCCCAACAAGTCCACACTGACCCTCCGAAGAGAAACCCACACAGACCAATTTCCCTCTGACTAAAGCACCTAACACTATGGGCAATTTAGCATGACCGATTCACCTAACCTGCACATCTTTGGACTGTGGGAGGAAACCGGAGCACCCGGAGGAAATCCACGCAGACATGGGGAGAATGTGCAAACTCCACACAGACAGTTGCCTGAGGCAGGAATTGAACCTAAGTCTCTGGCGCTGTGAGGCAGTAGTGCTAACCACTGTGCCAACTGTGCTGCCCATGTGCCGCCGTGCCGCCCTGTATCAACAGGGTAGGTGATCTCCTGTAATGGAAACCCATTATAAGAAAGGTGCTCCAGCTTATAGCTCTCATAGAACTAAGAGAAGAATGAAAATCAACAGTCTTTGACCCATGGATCCACTAGTTTACAAAATCCAATGAGAATGCATTCTGGGAGAATAACAAACATTCCAGACTTCCTTAATTTGAGAAGTCAGAGACTTGGCGTTAGTGGTAAATATAATCAGACAATAAGACCATAAAGTATAAATTGGAATTAGATATATTATTTTAATCCCCAAAACAGACACTCCTACAACAAAAAAATGAGACCATAAAACCACAAAATAAAGGAACAGGAGTAGGTTGTTCAGTCCCTGAAGCCCGCTCCATGTGTTAACAGGATCAAGGCTGAGCTGACACTCCTCACATTCACTTTCCTGCCTTTCCCCAAAATCCTTGACTCCCCAACTAATCAAGAATGTATCTATCTCAACTTAGATATACACCAGAAATTGGCCCCACAACCCTCAGAGAAGAAATTCCTCCTCATCTCAGTCTTAAATTGGCACCTCTTTATTCTGAGACTGTGCCCTCTGGTGCTAGACTCTCCATGAGGGGAAACATCATCTCAGCATTTACCCATAAAACCCTTTAAAAATCCTATACGTCTCAGTGAGATCACCACTCATTATTCTAAGTTCCAATGAGTAGAGCCCCAAGCTACTTAATCTATGTCCATTACACAACTACATACACAATTTATAATATTAATAATAGAAAACGCAAGCTTGGAAGCGATGTTGCATAATGACATAAGAGTCTGAAATACTAAGGAATACCTTAAACACTGCCCACTATGATGGTGTCATATGGACTTGTGGGCAGAAGAGCCTACGATCTCTCAGGAGTAAAATATAGCGTCCAGCTCCTCCTCATAGTGTCCATAACAATATCTATTGTGTCAATATAATCTGCACCTACTTTTGATATTCTATCATAAGATTCTGAGCATCATTGACTCAACCTGGATTTCATGCCCCTCTCTAATAGCTCCAGCAAGAATGGTGGTATGCTTCTTTCAGGTTTGTGTCAGGCTTGGAGGAAAGTTTCTACTTGGTGATCAGCCCTGCGTCTGCTGTCCTTGTCTTCCGAGATACTACAGGTTGTGGGTGTGGAAGGTGCTGTCAAAGAAGCCTTGGTAGTTACTGCAGTGCGGCTTGTAGATGGTACATACTACTGCAATTATGCATTAGTGGTGAAAAGATGTGAATATTTGAGGTAGTAAATGGGATGCCAAACAAGTGAGCCAGTTTGTCCTGAATCATGTCAAGGTTTGATTGTTGCAGGAACTGGATTTATCCAGTCAAGTGGGGGTATTCCTAATCAGATTCCTAACTTGTGCCTTATTGATGGTAGGTGTGCTTCAGGAAAATAGGAGGTCAGTTGCTCACAAGAGAATTCTTAATTTCTGATCTGCTTTTGATGTCACAGTATTTCTGTGGTGGGTCCAGTTCACTTTTTGATCAATGGTAATCTCCAGGTTTTGTTGGTAAACTCAGTAATGGTAATGCCAATGAATATCAAAGGCTGTAGTTTGATGTAAATGTAAAACAGTAATTGTAGATATTAGACTATTGTCTAATATATACAATATAAACCATGTCCTCTACTATTGCATAATAGAAACTCATTTGAACTAAAATCTAAAATTTTTATTAAATACATTTTAAATTTTAATCTTCCTGCTCTAAATACTTTTGTCAAATTGCTGTCAGATTTCTCCATGCATTGTGGAAAACATTTCAGCCACCTTGTTCTTTAAGATAGCTTTATTCTGTTATATTGCCACAGTTATTTTCAAGTCAATGGCTACCATTAATATTCAGAGAGAAAAATATCCATGCTGTTACAAATAGATTAAGCTTGCTGCTTATTCATGTTACAAAACTGCTGCATTCCTAAATATGTGCTATTCTTAACGGTGAGCTCAAGTTCAGTTCCTCATCTGATCCTCTTTATTTTCAGAGAGCATAACCGCACGTCCAATCATGAGTGTGTCAAGACAGTGCCAATCTTTTCATTAATTTTACTAATTCTTTGTTTTTTTTTAGTCATTGATCTTACCCAAGTATTATTGTTCCTGTATTCAATGTCTGCATCTCCAAAAAATTCCACGTTATGATATGAGGTAACCTTTTGAATTTGTGTGATACTGTAAAAGGGTGATAGTGAGTTGTCTATAAATGACTTCAATTGAAATAGAAATTTGGAGAGCTACAAAACAGACTGCACATTACCTATGACCCAATTTACATTAATAGCACAAGATCAAAATCTACCACGTTCTACTTACATATATTCACTATCCTTCAGTTCTGTTTTAAGGAGGTATTCAGTTCACTGAATGTCAGTATTAGTGTTTTGATTGCCGTTTTGCAGACTAAATAGCTGTTGTTTACTTTTTAACGAAATTAATATTGTATATGTATGAAATGTTTATATGTGTGTATATATACTTTACTTTTAAAATAAACTCAACAATTAAGATGGCCAACTGTACCAAATAAATGTGAAACACAAAGAAAGAAATCTAATATTGAATAAATAAAGGATGTTTGTTAGCTCAGAGTTACTTTTGTCCGACTTTCATACTGTCACAGTTATTGCCCCAGAGGGACAAATGTGGTATACCAGTAAATTGAAGTTTTTGGTTAGATTAGATTCCCTACAGTGTGGAAACGGGCCATTTGGCCCAACAAATCCACACCGACCCTCCAAAGAGTAACCCAACCAGATCCATTCCCCTGCCCTATTACTCTACACTAACCCCTGATTAATGCACCTATCCAACACATTCCTGAACACTATGGGCAATTTAGCATAGCCAACTCACCTAACATACTTTGGATTGTGGGAGGAGACTGGTGCACCCAGAGAAAATCCATGTAGATACGGGGAGAAATCCACGCAAACGCCACACAGTCACCCGAGGCGGGAATCGAACCCAAGTTCCTGGTGCTGTGAGGCAGCAGTGCTAACCATTAAGTCTACTTTGAACTAAATGTGAACTTTCATCCTAAATATGTTTTCAATACACTTAATTGAATATAATAGCAGCCAATAGCCTCCCTTATCGGCCCAACACATCGATAATAAGAAAAGTAGGCGATAGTGAATTTAAGCTTGTTTTGTGCCACAATTCATTGTATCTTTCAACTTCAATAGGAAAGAAAATCGAGTGACATATAAACTAGGCAATTGCCATCACATGTTTCCTGGTCAATAGTAAATTTGAAATTATGCCTTTTTTTGCTCTTATTGTAATATGAAGTATTATTCAGTTAGTTGGGAGCTATTAAATAATAAGTATAAAACTAAAGTAGCATGAGAGAATTGAAGAGGTAGAACTTCTAACATGTAACCTTTTCATCAAATCAATTGGTTTTCACTGTTCATCAGAGATGACTTCTAACATTTTAATGTTCAATAATTCCTTGAATTTAATTGTGATCCATCTTTAAGAAATAATTTAGCTATTAAAATCGTTCCTTTTTCAAAAGAAGCAGAAATTCCGTCAAGGGAAAAAAAATCCTTACCAATTAATTGGAGACAGGTATGTCAGTTGTTACTAACTTTGAATGAAAAGATCAGATAATTTAATGATTACGAGCAATTATGCTACTTTAGTCGCTGGTAGCTTTATTCTGTTATATTGCCATAATGCTACATAATGTTACATAATGTTACATAATGTTACATAATGCAAAGAGGTGCATTCTCAAAATGGCTGATATATTTAGGATCACAAAAACTATAAACAGAGGGCAAATTGTCAGCTGCAGGCCCAGCACACGTAACATGTTGCTTTTTTTCAAGAAACCATGCTACATCTTGTGGCACTTAGGTATGTGACAGCCCAGCTCCAGGCATTCCTGCTGCCTCATAGGAGTTCTGGTTGATTAATTTCAGATTTTATATCCATTCATGGTATCGGGAAAGCCTATGTGAGAGCTTGTTGTTTTGATTGTCTCCCAGAGGTTTGTCTAGTGCTGCGGCCTGCTCCTGATTTTCTTTCTGCATCTGTCTAATGAAAGTTTGATGAAACCTGACGACAACATGTTGTAAGAGCTGAGTCTCGAAAAGAGGCAAGCTCAGATCTAATCAGATTAACAGCAATGTCTTTTATTAATTATATATACACAAGAGTAGGAGGCGTTATTTCTAGAATTCTGCAAGTTCAGTCCCAATTGTATGTGAGGCATTGAGACTGCATTGTCACCCTTTTCTCTTTCCACAGATATTTCTGTACCTGCTGAGTTTCTCCAGCATATTCTGTTTTTATTTCAGTCTCATGTCAAGCTTTACTTTGAGTCAGTTTCAGACCCAGAAATGTTGGAACAGGACTTAAATTCAGCAGATAAAATTTACATTATTGTTGCTTGTGCTTATGATAACTCATACAACACTTGCAGGAGGCAGTGTGACTGTGTGACATTATGTGAATGGTGCGATGAAGGTTGTCTCATAGCTTTTTATAAACATTATTCTCTCATGAATCTGGGCAATTATGACAAAGCAAGCATTTATTAGCTGTAAGCTGGTAGTGGTAATGGATTACCTTCTTGAATGTGGTGTAGAGGCTCCCACAGTGCAGATAGGGAATTGTAGGATTGTATCTCAATAACAGTGAAGGAACAGCAATATGTTTCGAATGGTATGTGGTTTGGAAGGAAACTGGTAGGTGGTGGTAATGGCGCTCCTCTGCCACTGTTTTTCTTATCCTTCTCATTTGTAGAGGCCATTGGGTTTGAAGGTTCTGCCAAAGGAACCTTGGCAAGCTGCTGCAGATGGCACATACTTCTGTGTGTTAGTGAAAGAGAGAGTATATATTGAAGTGGCTGTTGGGATGTCAATCTAGTAGGCCACTTTATTTTGAATGGTGTCTGAAGGGGCTGTAATAAGTCACAGGTTAAATTTTCAGATGTACAAAGACTGGAAAACAAACAAAAACACACAGTCAAGCATGGTAGTGTAGGAGCCATACTATCAGTGGGCCTTGGACAAAATACAGACGATGTGTGTGTAAACTGTCGGAAAACAGTAGATAATGCAAGTGGCCTCGATGAAGAATATTACAACATTTTCTCTAAAGCTTCTAGGTATCTGTAGCCTTTCAAAGTTGGTTTTATGCTTTATACAAATGAGACTAACATTCCTTGTGGATACATAAAAATAAACAAACAATCATGGTTCTGAAAGAAACTCTTATCAGTTTCTCAAGGTGTACACCAACAGTGAAAATCTTCTTGAGGATCATTAGAATTGCAAGAGGGGTGTATTCCATCACGTTCCTAACTTGTCAGTGGGAAAATCAGGAAGTGAGTTATTCCTCTCAAACTTCCTAGACTACATCCAGCTCTTGTAGCCACAGTATTTATACAGATAGTGCAATTCAGGTTCTGCTAAATGGTAACCCTCAGGATGTTGAAAATGTCAGATTTTCAATAGTTGGAGATGGTCATTGTCTTGGAAATGACTCTGAGCATGGTGTTACTCATTGGTGATTTTTTTGACCCAGTCTGCAGCCCAAATCATGAACCCCCAGTGGTCTACCGGCTACACTTTGAGGCAGTAGTAGAGGAAATTATGGAAGATAATTGTACAACAGTTGAGAAATTGTTGTTATTTCACTAATAAGGATGAACAGCAATTCAATTAAATTTTCTGGGAGAATCTACTGCTGCTCATTAATCTTCAGTACTGCTTTATTTAGCCAGAGGAGTAAATATAGAACAGACACACATATATCTGACCAATGGACTACTGTAATTCATCACTAGGTATAGCAGCTGCTAAATGGCTTAAGGAGGCAATTAGACTGGTACAGGGCCTGCTAAGCAATATCATCGTTAAATATAGGTGTCAGTGGTTTGTATTATCTATCTTAATAACAAACTTTAGGAGCCAATCTTTGGTGAAGCGACGAAAAGGAGAACTGAAATGAGTTTTTTTTCAGAAGCAGTTATTACAGAATGGAGAACAACAGAGCAGGAGAGGAAGAGACAGGCTCCACAACTGAAGGTTCCTTGCCCAGGATATTCTGAAAAATGTGGCTCAAGAAAGTTACCATGATAAGCTTGATAGGTAGCTTTGAATGAAAACTACCTGTCCCGTTCAGACATGGCAGAACATTTGTTATCTGTACAGTTATACATGAAGGAAAGTGATAAGTAAATGTTCATGGGGAAGATAAACAAAGATTTGGAACTGGAACTGTTGGGACACTGAATTCTTAGGGACTTTTCACAGGAAAATTTGAACAAAATTTACAAGGATAAAGTGGTTCTACAGTGTTTTATATTTGTTTCTAATGTGCCCATTCTTAGAATACAGCTTTCCCTTGTGTATGATTTCTATATTTGGTATTTGGTATAAATGGTTTGAGTGTTATGACAAGGATATCTGACAGGACTGTAAAATGGAAAGGGAACAGAACTGAATTTAGTCCTAGGCATTAAATCGGACTCTGGCTGTTTGTCAGAATATATAGTAAGTGCGTCCCTGATTTTGCTGCTGGGGTGCAGGAAGAGTAGTGGGAAGAGAGTCCTCAGTGTCAATGCCACAGTGAAGAGGTCTAGGAAGAGTGTCCTCACAGTCAGCATTAGTCACAAAGTCATGCAATGCAGAAAAGGCCCTTTGGCCCATTGAGTCTGCATTGATAGTAACCACTACTAAAAGCACACTAATCCCAGTTTCCTGAAGTTGAACCATATTCTTGAATGTTATGATATTTCAAGTGCTCATTGAAATTGTTTTTAAAGGTCGTAAGGTTTCAGGCTTCACTACCTTACTAGGCTGTCCATTCCAGATGCCTGCTATACTCTGAGTGAAAAAAAGTTTTTTCTGAAATCCCCTCTGGCTTGAAGCAGCCTGGGAAGAGACTCCCCGCAGTCAAGTCACGGTTGGTTCTGGTGCACAGGGGAGGAGCAGGAAGTATAAAAATGCAATAATCAGGAATCAGGAAACATAGGGTAGGAATTAATTAGTCTTTTTCTGAATGACAGGCAGTGACTACTGGGGTACTGCAGGGAATGGTACTCGCATCCCAGTTATTCCCAATATAAGTTTATGATTTAGATGCGGGAACCAAATGTCATATCTCAAAATTTGCAGATGATATAAAGCTGTGAGGAGGATATAGAGATGTTGCAGTGTGATTTGGATAGGCAGAGTGAGTGGGAAACTGGATGACAAACACAGTATAGTATGGATAAATGTGAGGTTATCCACATTGATAACTAAATTAACAAGGCAAAGTATTATTTAAAAATCTGGTAATTGAGAGAGGGGAATGTTCAATAAGACCTGAAAGTCCTCATGCACTAGTCACTGAACGTAAGTGCGCAGGTGCAGCAAACAGTAAAGAAGACATACTGTACTTTGGTCTTCATAGCAAGGGGATTTGAGTATAGGAACAAGGATGCCTCGCTGCAATTGTACATTGCATTGGTTGTTATACAGGGCACACCTGGAATATTGTGTGTAGTTTTTATATGAGGAAGAATGCTCTTGCGAGAGAGGGAGTGCAACGAAGGTTTACTAAGTTGATTTCTGGGAGGTCGGATTGATGTCTGAGGAGAGATTGACTTGGCCATGATCGTGTTTACTGAAACTTATGAAAATGAAGGGGGTCTTTTGAAACCCATAAAATTCTAACAGGACTAGACAAGTTAGATGTACGAAGGAAGTTCCCGATGGTGGGAGTCCAGAAGCAAGGATTATGTTTTAAAGATAAGGGGTAAACCTTTTGGAACTAAGATGCGCAGAAATTTCTTCACTCAGAGAATGGTGAGCCTGTGAAATTCACTGCCAAAACATTGTGTTTCCAAGAAAAAGGGAGATATAGTTATTGTGGCTAAAGCAATTGAGGGATATGGGGGGAGGTCAGGATTAGGGTATTGAGCTGGATGATCAGCCATGATCATAATAAATGGAGGAGCAGGTTTGAGAATGAGGATATGTTTCTGTTAAACACCTCCTCAAATTAAACTTAATTCTCTTGCATGAAGTGCAAGCTGGAGGTGGAGTGACATTTCTCCTCTTTGTTTCCACCCACTCCTTCCTTCTCCTTAATCCGCCATTTCTGCACTCATGCTTTCTGGGGCCACCTGGTTAACTGGCAATGTATCAGTAAGAAATAGCATCACTAGGTCTGACAGATCTCACAGCCACCAGCTCAGATGTTGATACAAACAATGACAGCAGATGCTGGAAACCAGAGTCTAGATTAGAGTGGTGCTGGAAAAGCACAGCAGTTCAGGCAGCATCTGAGGAGCAGTAAAAAGCTCTGATGTTGGCACTCTACATACTTCAAAGCATGGTATGGAGGTAAAATTGGCAGATGATGAGTCTCCAGTCACCACTGGTTTATAGTTTGGGTGAGGATTACACATACCACCTCAGCACAAAGAAGTATCATAGACAAGCTGTGCTGCAAAAGATTCAGATCAAACTTTCGTTGAAAAGAAGAATGTTGTTGGGTATGCACAACAAGACCTTTCATCAGGTCTGTCAAAAAAACCTATTGTTAGGAAGGCTGACTTCATCATGACACGGGGCTTTGTGCAGGGCTTAGAGCCCTTTCTTCTCAATATTTGAGTTAGGCTTTTTCCAAGATCTCATTTAGGAGATTGAACAGAAAAGCAAAAGCACAATGGACCCAGAAGAAAATACCAAGAGAGATCCTACATTGGCTCAGTGATAGAACCAATGAGCAATGGTTGATGGATGCTTTGCTGTCTGAAAGGTTGTTTCCACACAAGGGTTCTACAGCACTCAGTATTAAACCTAGTAAAAATCAATGATATAAATTTAAAACCAAGGAAAATGATAAAACAGTTTGAAGAGGTAAAAAAAAAATTGGCCCTGTGGCTGATAGTGAAGAAAGAAAACCTGTAGGCACCAAAAAAAATCAATAAAAATAGTAAAATGGGCAGCAGACTAGCAAATAGTCCTGGGGAAGTCTGGGGAAAGGCATTTAAGGATGACAAATAAGGGTAATGTTTTACATAATAAATAAGATTTTGAAATATATTGAAGAGAAGGGTGAGGAACCTTGAAGTACAGGTCGTGGAATACCTGTGGGTAGTAGGACAGGAAGTTTAGGATGACCAGAAAAGAATAGGGACAGTTTTCATTTTGGTTAATGTGTAGTGTTTAAGACCAAGGTGTTTATATGAGATCTGTATAACTTTAATGAGACTATGGCTGGAGGGCTGTACAATTCTGCTTTCTGCAATAGAGTAAGAATTTGACCATACTGGGTAGATACAGAGGAGACCCATGAGGTTATTGTCAGACATTGAGAAGTTTAACCATAAAATACAGTTGGATACACTGAGGTGATTTCCTTTTGGAATACAAGAGGCAGGGGATTGTTTTAATCTTGTATACCACAATTAAATCTGTCTTAGATATCATGGACAGAAAGGAGCTATTTCATTAGAAGAGGTCAATAACTGGGGACATAAATAAGTCATTAGTAGAAATATTAGAGGGAAGCTGAGATGATTTATTTATCTGTGTGTGTGTATGTGTCTGAATGTCATTGTTCAAGAGGTGGTAGATTCAAAATTGCCCATTGTGTTAATAAAATATTTGATGCGTCATTAGTTTTTACAGAGACACAGACCAGGAGCTGAAAGGAGATAGCTCTTTTTTAGTCAGCAAAGATATTATAAATCTGTCTGTGGGTTAGTCTTTCTAGTCTTTCTAAGGTGAGTTTGGAGACAGGCATGCAATTGGGCAGAGTAGTGACATGTTTCAATCCTACTGCTTTCTCACCTCTGCCACAATTCAGTAAGGGTCGACATTCCCACCTCTCCTCAATGGAAGTTCTCAGTGGCCAAGTAATGACCAAATAAAGGCCTCATCCTGCCACTGCCAAGATTAACAATTCAGATTTATTGTTGTTTGGCATGCAGAACAGGCACCACCAAGCGGTGAGCTTGTCAGTTTATGTCTTTGATCAAAAGGCACTCGTTACCCGATTGAGGGACTTGACATTGGGAAGGGACAGGGAGCTGTTAACAGCCAACACCATGCTCTCATTTCCAGCCTCCATGCATCACTCTCCCCATGACCTTGACTGCACAAAACCCCTCCTGAAATACTCATTGTTGGTTTGGCTCAATCCCGGAAGTCTGGAGCCCATCTAGAACCAGCACCTTCTCAGTGATACTCATGAGCACAAAAGCTGATTGGCTGGAAGCTTTCAGTCGATGAGATTTCTGGGGTCTTAATTCCAAAGGAAGTCCTGCTGCTGGCTTTGCTACCATCTGTTTGGTCCCCATAAGGAAGTAGTGAAAGCCTCCCTCCAATTGGCAGGCGAGACACCCAAAGCTGACATTTTCAGTCGAGGTGACTCTTCATGTCAGTTCTGGTGTAAAGTCATCTAAACTTGAAACGTTAGCTTGCTTCCTGTCCATGGATTTTGTATGACCCGCTGTAATCTCCAGCATTTGTTGTTTTCAGTACAGATTCCAGCAACTGCTACTCCTACGCCCAAAATCAAACAAAATTCTGCCCCAAGATTCTTTGTTTTTAAATCAAAAATTGTTGGAGAAATTCAGCAGGTATGGCAGCATTAGTGGAATGAAAGCAAAGTTACCATTTCAGCAGTTTCACCAGTTCGCTGGACCCAAAGTATTGAATTTGCTTTCTCCTCACTGATGTTGTCAGACCTTCTGAGTTTCTCTAGTAACTTCTGTTTGATTTCATATCTTCAACATCAACAGTTCTTTGTTTATTTTTGATACTTTATTTCTAGTTGATGTTTACCCCATTTGGTGAAGGCAAGACTAGCTGAGTAAAAAGATACATAAAGCTCAGGGCATCTTCAGCAATGATATCCTTTCTCACTTTCCACAATTAACTGGAGTCCTCAAAATTTAACCTGTCCCCTTAATTCCTTATTTACATCATGCTGTTCAGAATTTCACTCACATACATAAAACAAAATCTTTTCAATTATTGCAGTGTCCATATTGCAAGGCACAAAATTTGGTGCCACTGGCTTTCATGCTGTTTAGCCACCAAAATGCTGAGCCTAAAATGCTTTCAATTCGTGAAGGCTCTACCGTATCGGTTACGCGCTGCTTCCTAGCAGGCAGCTAACTAAGGTGGATTCTTGATAATTAAATGATGCATTAAGACCGCATTCCTGCACTTAGTATATTGGAGATATATTCAGATTTACAAGAATGGTTTAAAAGCTATATCATTGGTGCAGCATCTTTAATTTAGCAGAACCAGAGTCATTCATGAGTTTCACTTTCCTTGATCATGAATCAGTACATAAAGGTATCAATGCCAGATTTCAGATTGTAGATTTTAAAGGCAACCAAAGATAAGCCTCTCTATATGAAAAATCATAAAAAAGTATTGTGCATGACTGCTTTCCACAGTAGTGAAAATTCATCTTTGCTTTTTCATATGACAGATATTTAATTAGAAAGCGTCTCTAATGTTCACTCTTCTGTGGTTATGGTAAAAAGAATGAGAAATTGCTTACAAGTATTTTCTCAATTAACCCTTTAAATACAGAATTAAGTAAAAGAAAACAAGTATGAAAGTTGTGAACTTCACCCTTGAACAAACACCTCATCAAGTACAATATAACCAGTCGATATCTTCATCTAGGAGAAAAGCAATTACTTATTTCTGTGATTTAAAATACAAACAAAATCTTGAATTTATTTTTGCCTGCTTAAATTATATCATTTTATGTTGCATGTATTATACCTTCTCTAGATTTTGTACATAAGACCTATGATATTGTTGCTATTGCAATAGTTTAAATCATTGATTTAATAATGGTTTAAAATACAGAACTAATAAGTTATTTTTTGTAATTTTACAATTAAAATGGTCCCTTTCTCATCAACCAAAAATGCACAAATTAAATCTGATTGAGTGTCTTATGGTGAAGATAAAAGGTACTTAGCCCAGTTGAACGACCACCTAACAACTGTAAAATATGTCTGAAAGCTTTAAAATGTTTACTTTAAATCATGGGTCAATACTCATTCCAACACATGCTACAAAATTTTAAAATAAATGTACATTACATTTAATGAATATTGAATTTTATTAATATCTTTTCATAGGGTAGACCCAAACACAAAAGGAGTAGGCAAAGCTAAAATTACATAACATACTGGAACAAGAATCAACATTCATTTGCCCAAGCCTGTTCCACAATTCAGTGAGATCATGGCTGATCTGTGGCCTAGTCCTATATACCTGCCTTTGGCCCTTATCCCTTTTGTTGACAAAAAAAAATTATCCTGGATAGAAAAATAACAATTGATCTAGCATTAACTGTGACTTATAGAGGAGAATTCTAAATCAATACCACCCTTTTTGTATAGAAATGCTTCCTAATGTTGCTCCTGAACATAAAATCAAACAAAGAACTGCAGATGCTGGAGATCTAAAGCACATAGACAGAAATTAGTACACAAATTTAATAGGTCTGGCAGCATATGTGGAGTGAAAACAGAATTAACAGAGTCCAGTGATCCTTCTTCAAAATTCTCCTCAACGGTTTGTTTTTCTCAGACCATGCCTCCTAATTGTAGAATCTCCAACCAGTGGGAATAATTTGTCTTTAATGACCCTGTCTTTTATTATTAATATCTTGAAGATTTTGATTAGCTACGTCTTAGCCTTCTAAATTCTAGATAAATGAAGTCTAATTTGTGTAACCTCTCCTCATAACCTAACCCTGAAGTCCAATTATCACTCTTGTAAATCACCATCTATTCCGGATTAGTGGTGCTGGAAGAGCACAGCAGTTCATGCAGCATCCGAGGAGCAGTAAAATCAACGTTTCGGGCAAAAGCCCTTCATCAGGAATAAAGGCAGAGAGCCTGAAGGGTGGAGAGATAAGCTAGAGGAAGGTGGGGGTGGGGAGAAAGTAGCATAGAGTACAATAGGTGAGTGGGGGTGGGGATGAAGGTGATAGGTCAAGGAGGAGGGTGGAGTGGATAGGTGGAAAAGAAGATAGGCAGGTAGGACAAGTCATGGGGACAGTGCTGAGCTGGAAGTTTAGAATTAGGGTGAGGTGGGGGAAGGGGAAATGAGGAAACTGTTGAAGTCCACATTGATGCCCGGGGGTTGAAGTGTTCCGCGGCAGAAGATGAGGCGTTCTTCCTCCAGGCGTCTGGTGGTGAGGGAGCGGCAGTGAAGGAGGCCCAAGACCTTCATGTCCTCAGCAGAGTGGGAGGGGGAGTTGAAATGTTGGGCCACAGGGCGATGTGGTTAATTGGTGCGGGTGTCTGAGAGATGTTCCCTAAAGCACTCTGCTAGGAGGCATCCAGTCTCCCCAATGTAGAGGAGACTGCATCGGGAGCAACGGATACAGTAAATGATATTGGTGGATGTGCAGGTAAAACTTTGATGAATGTGGAAGGCTCCTTTAGGGCCTTGGATGGAGGTGAGGGAGGAGGTGTGGCGCAGGTTTTGCAATTTCTGCGGTGGCAGGGGAAGGTGCCAGGATGGTAGGCTGAGTTTTAAGGGGGTCGTGGACCTGACCAGGTAGTCACGGAGGGAACGGTCTTTGCGGAAGGTGGAAAGGGGTGGGGAGGGAAATATATCCCTGGTGATGGGGTCTGTTTGGAGGTGGCGTAAATGTCGGCGGATGATTTGGTTTATGCGAAGGTTGGTAGGGTGGAAGGTGAGCACCAGGGGCGTTCTGTCCTCGTTACGGTTGGAGGGGTGAGGTCTGAGGGCAGAGGTGCAGGATGTGGACGAGATGCGTTGGAGGGCATCTTTAAACATGTAGGAAGGGAAATTGCGGTCTCTAAAGAAGGAGGCCATCTGGTGTGTTCTGTGGTGGAACTGGTCCTCCTGGGAGCAGATACAGCGGAGGCAAAGGAATTGGGAATACGGGATGGCATTTTTGCAAGAGGTAGGGTGGGAAGAGGTGTAATCCAGGTAGCTGTGGGAGTTGGTGGGTTTGTAAAAAATGTCAGTGTCAAGTTGGTCATCATTAATGGAGATGGAGAGGTCCAGGAAGGGGAGGGAGGTGTCAGAGGTGGTCCAGGTAAATGTAAGGTCAGGGTGGAATGTGTTGGTGAAGTTGATGAATTGCTCAACCTCCTCGCGGGAGCACGAGGTGGCGCCAATGCAGTCATCAATGTAGCAGAGGAAGAGGTGGGGACTGGTGCCGGTGTAATCACGGAAGATCGACTTTCTACGTAGCCAACAAAGAGACAGGCATAGCTGGGGCCCATACGTGTGCCCATGGCTACCCCTTTGGTCTGGAGGAAGTGGGAGGATTCGAAGAAGTCGTTAAGGGTGAGGACCATTTCGGCCAAACGAATGAGAGTGTCGGTGGAAGGGTGTCATTGTTTTTACCACCATCTATTCCCTCCACAGCCAATATATTCTTCCTAAGCTGTAGTGCCCAGATCTGCTCATAGTATTCCAAGTGGGTTTTGATCAGCATTTTATACAACTGCAGTATTAACTTATGATCCTTGAACTCCAGTCCTCTGGATGTGAAAGCCAGCATTCGATCAGCCTTCTTGACATTAACTACCATTTTTGAAAATTGATAAAAAAAGAGACAGGTTTTTGTCTTGCACTAATCAGGATGAACTCAAGAATTTCAAGTTCAAATCACCTCAATAATTTATCGTAAAAAACCGAAAAGGCAGCTGATTGAATTGACTTACTAACCTGATGGGCCTGGCTGCTACTATAGAGAATGTAATGGGGAACTGCAGGCTTGTAGAGCTCCATAAACATAAGCTTCAGCTAAATTTGCCACATAGTTTCCTCATTGTAACTGGTTTCTAAGAAATTGTGGAAATTGTGTAGTGTGGTGCTGAACCATATTAAGTAAGAACATCCAAATTCAATCACACATTTGGCCAGAGTTAGCTGACTTCATCCAAAAGGAGAGTTGTTTAGTAACATTGATCTCAAGCATCTTCCCTGCTTCCCCATGCTAGAGAAGTGCAAATGTTAGCTAGTGCTAGTCCTGATTGTATTGCCTACTGGAAAATAGATGTGTGGATATCAGTTGAGGTTGTCAATATTTCTACAATTGAATATATTGCTGAGATGGAAATTCATAAATAATATTCAAACACTTTGTTTCTTTTATCTAACTTATGAATCAGTAACACTCATTCCAAAAATGTATTGCTTGTGAATGACAATGTCAACTCATATAGAATCTCTACAGTGTGGAAACAGGCTCTTCGGCTCAACAAGTCCACACCAACGCTCCAAAGAGTAACCCACCCAGACCCACCTCATTACTCCACATTTACCCCTGGCCTACACATCCCTGATCACTATGGGCAATTTAGTACAGCCAATTCACCTAACCTGCACATCACTGGATCGTGGGCAGAAACTGGAGCATCCAGAGGAAACCCATGCAGATAGAGGGAGAATGTGCAAACTCCACACAGACAGTCGCCCGAGGCTGGAATCAAACCTGGGTCCCTGGCGCTGTGAGGCAGCAGTGCTAACCACTGAGCCACCATGCCACCCATACTTCATTCATGGATTATAATATCATCAATATATATCTGACAAAAGGTCATTCCATATAGCCTGTAAAAATGAACTCCTAGTTGTTGTTTGACACATTTGCCAGCATATTAGAAGTGATACATCTTTTCACTTAATTCTTTTAAACTTTGAAAAATGGTGAACAGACTAGAATGACATTTTTGTTTGTGACTGTTCAATTAACAGCTGTTGCATTGATAGCGGCATGAGAAAGATATGTGGTAGATTAACATTGCATTTTCTAGTTTAGGCAACAAATTCTAATTATTATACATCTTCTGAAGAGAGGTTAAGCATTACTATAATGCATGGAAATGGACGTCCGCAAACACTTGCAATTTGTAATTTAAACCAGTGAAGGGATAGACAGCCAAAGATTGTGATGAGCACTCTGGAACATTGTATTCTGTGATTTACAGTTTCATAATTGGCCTTATTCTTACAAAATGTAAATTGTGTAGTGGGAGCAAAGGGAAATGTTTTGTATATTATTGGTGGTGATATTGTAATTTTGCTGTAATGCTTATAAACCTAGTTTGTGACCTTTGTTATGTGCGTCATTCTTATTCATTCATCAGATGTGAGCATTGCTGCCAGTGCAAGCATTTAATAACCAACCCTAAAAAGCTGTTCAAGAAAAAAATGTAGCAAGCTGTCATTTTGAAATCACTGCAGTCTATTTGGTCGGCTTGAAATAGGGAGTTCCAGGATTTTGATCCAGCGACAGTGAAGGAACAGTAATACATTTCCAAATTAAGGCATTTAGACATGGGCTTAGAGGGGAGTTCCTATGTGTTCGTTGTCCTTGCTTTTCTAGGTGGTAGATGTCATGGATTTGGAAGATGCTAAATGAAAGAGCATTAGTGTATTGCAGCAATGAATTTTGGAAATGACATACATTGTTGTCACTGTCCACTAGCGGAGAAGGGAAATGATGTTTTCTGTGGGAGTTGGAGTGTTGATGAGACAAATTATGGTGTCTTGGGTTGTGTGAAGCTTATTGAATGTTTTCAAAGTTTCACTGATCCAGGAAAGTGTAGACCATTCTATCACATTGCTGATTTGTAACTTGCAGATGGTGAACAGGGTTTGGAGAGTCAGGAAGGTAAATTTCCAGTGAAGAATTTCCAGCCTCTGATTTGCTTTTAACAGCCAATATTTATATGACTGGTGCAGTTCGGTTTCCAATCAATGCTAATCCCTGGGATGTTAGTTGTAATGCCAAGGGGAATTAAGAGGAATGTTAAGGGAAGATGTTTGGATTCTCTCCAGCAGTGATGGTCATGAGTTGATACTTCTGCCAGATCTTTGCCATTTATTAGATCCAAGGATGAATTTACATGATCTTGTTACTTGTGGGCACAGAGAACAGCAATATTGGCCAGCTTTTATTGCCTGTCTCTAGCTACCCTCAAGAAAATAGTGATGAACTGTCTTCTTCAACTGCTGCAGTGCCTGTGCTACAGGTAGACTTACAATGCTTCTTTGGAGAGAATTCCAGTACTTTGACCCAGCCACAGAGAAAGAACAGTTATATGTTTCCAAGTCAGGGTGGTGTGTGGCTCGAAAGAAAACTTGCAGGTTCTGTTGTTCCCATGCTTCTACGAGCCTTGTCCTTCCAGGTGGAAGTGGTTGTGCATTTGGAAGGTGCTGTCTAAGGATCTTTGGTGACTTTCTACAATACATCTTGTAGACAGTACACACTGCTGTTACTGAGCATTGGTGGAGGAGTGAGTGAAGCTGCACTCATTGAGGGAAATTGGGGAGTGTTTCATAGAAGTCCTGACTTGTGCCTTGTAGATGGTGGATATGCTTTAGGAAGTGAGGAGGTGAGTTACTTGCTTCAGTTTTCCTAGTCTCTGGCCTGCTATTATATATCTATATAGCAAGTCTAGTTGAGTTTCTGGTCAATGGTATCCCTGGGGATGTTGATTGTGGAGGATTCAGTGATGTAATGCCATTGAATATCAAGGGGCATTCATTAGATTGTCGTTATTGGAGATGATCATCTATCATTTGTGTGATATGAATGTTACTTTTATATCAAGGGCAGTCACTCTCACCAATCATCTGGAATCCAGTTCTTTTATCCATGTTTGAGTAAAGGTTGTAATGTATTTGGAACAACTTGTCTATTTCTGAAGAAGAGTCTTACTGGATTCAAAACATTAACTCTGTTCTCTCCCAAAATGCGACATGATCTGCAAAGCTTCCCCAGAATTTGATTGTTCAGATTTCCAGTTCGTACTGTATTTTGCTTTCATTGTCCTAGTTATAACTGTGCAGAAATCTGTACTTTAAATTCCAGGTAAAGAAATAGGCATGATTACTTTTTCACATCTGATTGGAATTTTAAACTTTCACAATGAGAATAGACTTCAGGATCACTACAAATTCTAATGCAAAACTGGTGTTGCACTATCCAATAAAAGTGTTCATCTTTGAGTTAAGAGTATGGTCATTAGCAGCAAGACATTTCTAAACAAATCCAACTTTTCCTCAGGTCATGACAGTTTCAATGTTGTCATTTTCTAGAATTTCTTTACAACTGACTAACCATAACGTCTTGAATCAGGATTTGGCTATTTCTCGGAAAACATCCAGCTCTTTGGCATCTCAGGACTATTCACACAGGTTTTCAAGGTATCAAAGATTTTTGTCCTGCTCACTCATTTCCTACCAAATAGGAAAACTAATTTTTTTTGAGTGTGCAGTAGAAATCTTATGAAGAGGAAGGGTATCTGTTTCTCTTTGTCTGTTTTCTGTTGGTGTTGACAAGTACTGCTTCCAGGTCAATGGTCTCCTGGTCACATGGACCAGTATTTCTCATTATCCAGTGAAATTATAATTGATTTCTTTGCAACTGATGGAAATTCTTAAAAGTAATTGCCCCTCCCCCAAAAAACTTCCTTATAAGTAGCTACAGATTCTATAGAGCTTTTAATGGAATCTTGCCTATTTTGACTCAAGGACAAAGTTCATCTTAGATAGCATAGATACAATTAAGGCTAGATTATACAAGCATGTGGTAGAAAAGGGAATTGAGGACTACGCTTATAAATTTAGATGCAGAATGATAGGGAGAGGTGCAAATAGAAGATGCTGGCATGAATTGGTTGGACCAAATTATCTTCTTTCTGTGCTGCATATTTACGTCATATGGAAGATGTCAATTTTTATTTACCTGCTGCTGCTTGTGGTGTTGTGATTGCTTTCACATGCATTTCCAAATTTAAGCATGTGGATACTCCAAACATCATGGACTAGGAGTTCTTTATTCAATCAGGCCTTTACAAACATGAAGAGAAATTAAGGTTAATCTAGCAAGACATTATGTCCATGGAATTAAACCTGTAGTTCACATGTAATTGAGAGAATCTTATGTCTGTCTCACTTCTACCCATGAGTCCTCTTTCTGCTAAAACAGCACACTTTCCTCCAGAGAGAATCTGCTCTCAGGCTTGAAATCACTGTTCAGTTTCCTTCTTCATAACTGTTATCTGCTGCTGGAAACTCAGTTACACATTTTGGCACACTGCTTGCATAAGAGTAAATTCGAATGTCATAATTCTATCCATCCAAATGTAGTGAAGACCAGAATCTTTTTCCTCAGCTTCTACCACAATTTCGAAGACATTGCCTTCGATTCCATTCTCCTGGCTACTCTCGTCTCTTCAACTCTTAACAATTGCATTAGCACTCTTCAAGGTTAAACAGGTGATTTGCAATATATTCCAGATGTTCCTCTACTTATTTGATAGCAGTATTATTTGATAGAATCATAAAAATAATCTTCCTGGAAAGGGAGAAAAAGCAATCCTACAGAGTTTGAGATTCTCCGTTCATGAGAGCACTGATGATCAAATAGAAACAGAGTCTTATCGTGGATGCAACAATCAATAGGATAGAAGGAAGAAAATAAGAAGAATTAAAGAAATAAAAAAGAAAGACAGTGATAGGAATATAGATGCGTTTTGTCACCTGTGAACTGTAGCTATGTTATAATATACTATGCTGCCAATAATCAGATCCCTGTCTCGTACCATGATTGCTGTTGAAGTGCACAGTGCTATTGAGCCCAAATGATCTCTCCTTGGCCAACTATGTGTACCTGGTATGATTACTTTTCTAATCTTCCTTACACATCATTCATATTGTACTGACTGGACCTGAGGTCGGGCACATGCGGCACAGACTTAGGGAGATGACAGTAGTGGTGCGCTGCTCAAGAGAAGGCAGGAAGATGGGATAAAAATAGAAGAACTCAAAAAAGAAATGTAAAGACAAATTAATTTTTTTCACCATACAAGATCAATGTTATATAATACAATGGTTGTCATTACAAATCAGTATGTCTATGAATCACTGCGCAGAGTGCCACAAAAGATCTATCACTGTATATTATAAAGAAGAAAATGTTGTTACATAGATCATAAACCCCCCTCTACCAACTTTCATGATATCGCTCATTCCTCTCTTTTCCCAGAAACCACTTTGAGATAATGAATCCGTCAAAGCCCACAGATATTTATGTTTTATAATTAAATTCAGATGCGCAAATCTATCAAAGTTTACCCTTGTATTAAAAAAAATTACTCAGTTATGACCAGTGATATGTTTTAAGGGCATTAGCAAATTTAATTCTTTCAATGTGTTGAATGAGTTCGAACTGTTAATTAAGACATGATAAGTTGTAGCTGTCCTAATTGCAGGAGGAAAAGTCATCCTTCACTTTTGCTGGCCTTGTTATTTAGCTATCTTACTCTGGGCAGTAACTTAATTCTCATTTGATGAATCCATTCCTTTATGATTATAAATAAACAAACCCTTCTTATCAGGTCCTGCCATTCATAGTTTCCTTAAATGCTGAATGGCTATCATTTATTAAGTGTGGAGCTGGTCAAAAACAAAAATCACAAAAACAATTAGCAGCTAATTTTCCATTTCTCAAATTTTGTTTAAACAATGTTGTTTTCTTGTACTTCCCTGCTTTAAGTAAAATTGTTATTGTTAAACAGCAGGATTAATGATTAATGGGAAGAGAGAGTATGCAGGCACAAGTCTCCTCAGGAAATTGGTTTTACTTGTTTTCATCCAAACAGAAAGTCAATTTAATATGTACAACAGTTGGAATAAGATATGGTGCACTTCCAAATATTTTTATAGTGTATTTTATGCCATTATGGATACTGTATTCATTTTGGTAGCCACATTTAATTCTATGGCAATGAAGAGGAATCAACAATGTGGACATGAAATACTGACAAATGTAACTAAATATAGTAGTAACTAAACCTTAGTAACTAAATATATTAGATGTGCATAAGACCATAAGACATAGGAGCAGAAATTAGGCCATTCAGCCCATCAGGTCTGCTCTGTCATTCAATCATGGCTGATATGTTTCTCAACCCCATTCTCCCACTTTCTCCACATAATTCTTGATCCCTTTGATAGTCTAGAATCTATTTATCTCAGTTTTAAATATACTCAATGACCTGGCCTCCACAGCCTTCTGTAGCAATGAATTCCTTAGATTCACCACTCTCTGGCTGAAGAAGTTTCTCCTTATCTCCATTCTAAAAGGTCTTTCCTTTACTTTAAGGCTGTGCCCTTGGGTCCTAGTCTCTCCTACCAATGGAAACATCTTCCCATATTATGATCACTGCCTTCTAAGGGTTCCTTAACCTTCAGTTGCCTTATCAAGTATGCCTCATTGCACAACATTAAATTCACTATTACCTGTTCCCTTGTGGGTGCCACCACAAGCTGCTCCAAATAAAATCTCATCGACATGCTCACAGAACATCAGTACTAAAAAATAAACAAAGGCCTTGAAAATTTCACAGCAGGAAATTGTGAATGTTGAAATTGTGGGTGGGGAAAATGTATATTCAGTTATTGATTTCCTAGTCACAGTTGTCCACTGAACTCGATTGCAAATTTATTTTTAAATAGTTGAGGCTAAAATTAAAATACTCATTGGGGTTATTTTGGTTTTGTTAGTGGGTTTAAATAGAACTTAAAACTATAATAGGAGTATTGCATTGAGCGCACAACTTTCCTCACAGTGTCACACTTTAAACATCATGAATTAAACACTTGCACTTAATTGATTTTAAATTGCAATCGAACAAGTCAGCAAGTCATAAGCTGATGTGAAAAACAAACAATAGTGTAGTTTGGAAAAGAAAAAAATCAACTATTTTTTTGTAATCAATGTTTAATTAAAGTTGAATAATAATGTGACTATCTAATAATGTGACATAATTTTCAATTCGGTTACTCCAAGTGCACATTATGATTCGCTCATTTATTTTCATGGCTCAGAAATGCAACCAATATCAATGAACATAGCAAACCAAACCAGAATCACAACCAACCAACTCACTCAATTTTTTTCAGACTGCTTCAAAACAATCATTAGAATTCACTAAGAGTAATACCGAGCACTAGCCATGCTACAAACTAAGAATTGAAATGAGCAAATTGTTTAAAATGTGGTTTGAAATTATTTATTTATCATTATTTTTCAGTTAGCAAGTAAATTATTCTCTGGCAAAAGTAAATTGGCCAGGATCTTCCAATCTTCATTGGAACCTTTCTAACTAAAACAAAGAAGAAGTAATCCACTTAACTTGCCAGGAGATTTCTGGATGAATATTTTACAGGAGTCATAATCATGATAATGGTCAAATTATGGTCTTCATGGATGAAAGGGATCCTGCCAATCATGCAGTCAGCAATGGAGTAAATCATCACAGAAACTGTGCCCCCTGTATGGCAGTAGCTGGTGTATTCCAAGTACAAAGATCCCAGAGCAATTTTTACAGTTACTGAGAAAGGAAATGTGCAAAGTGAATAAGGGGTTATAGTGGCAGAGTATTATTGATAGGTGGGTTCCAAATTAATGAGAGATCAGAATGTGGAGGGAGTGTGGGGTTGCAGATAAATTGGTAAGGTGTCCATTGTGGAGGTAGAATTTAGTTAGCTTTCTATGGCGGGGCTGAATGGATTAGGGAAGATCTGTGGGGGTTTCAGGGGAGAAATTGGTCCAGGTGGTCAGACGTTGGGGAACCTAAAGGTTTTAGCAATTTTAGTATAACTAATTTAAAATAAAATAATCCTTTTCATTGCCCAGGCCAACAACCTCATCTGCATTAATTATATGGATTTATCTTTAATTGTCTCCAGACTCCATTAATTTTACTTCAACTGTGCCTCACTCTTGCCTGGATTTGCTGGTATGCCACCAATCTCTTCCATTGAACCTTCAAATTAATCCAACCTGGCTCAAAGCCAACTTTGACAAAGCCTGCTGAGGAGGTCAAGGGTGAACATGGCCTATCATTGTTGTCATAGGATGGAATCTATTGCTGTCTCTCTGGTGGTGAGCTTGGGGTTTGGAAAGACATTTGATTTGATGGGATAGAGGCGTATGCATCTGAACCCTCCACCTTCCTACCTCTGCCAGAATTGGCTTCTGTGCAGGATGACCAGTAACCAACAAATTAGCAGCCTCAAACCACCATTACCAGTAAAAACACAGCTGCAGACAACCTCTAGCCATGCATTTTGCTCAGCAGTTGAAATCGTGCAGCCGGGCTCTTGATTAAAAAGCACTCTGTAGTGCCTGATTCAAATAATCTACTTTTTTGGAGGGTTGTAGGGGGAGGGAATTGTGGAGAATGAATGAGTCATGTTACACCTCATGCTTGTACAGCCAAAGGTTTATTGACTCAATTTATTGGAATAAGCAGCAAAGGACATGTGTGTGACCATTCTGAAGATAAACTGTTCAGAGAGGTTCACTGAGTGACATGTTGCCTGTATTCCAATTAAAGCCTTTAGCAACGATCTTTCAAGCAGGAAAAAGGGCCACTGATGAGTTACTTGAGGATGAACACAGGTATGAAGCCATAGTGGCAGGCTAATAATAATTACCTGCTTTCGGTGTGGTCATAATTGCTACAGTCAGTGAAGTGCACTAAACAAGCAAAATCTGTAACCAGGCAGCTTTTCACAATTATTTAAGAATAGCCCGTCTTAATGGAAATCTATACCATGTGGGGATTTCGGGAATGCTGGGTATACATTTGCTGTCGTCTTGAATGACTGCCATTCATGTAATGTAGATTAGATTAAATTAGATTATCTACAGAGTGGAAACAGACCCTTCGGCCCAACCAGTCCACACTGACCCTCTGAAGAGTAATCCACCCAGACCCATTTCCCTCTGACTAATGCACCTAACACTATGGGCAATTTAGCATGGCCAATTCACCTGACCTGTACATCTTTGTGGGAGGAAACCTAAGCAGACACTGGGAGAATGTGCAAACTTCACACAGACAGTCACCCGAGGCCGGAATCGAACCAGGGACCCTGGTGCTGTGAGGCAGCAGTGCTAACCACTGAGCCACTGTGCTGCCCACAAAACCCACAGCTTTGAACCATGAACAGCGACTAGAGTGAGAAGATCGAGCAGGCGCCCCTGGGTAGTTTTGAATCACCAACCTTCCGGTTAACAGCCAAATGTGCTAACCAATTGTGCCACCGAGACTGCTCAATACTGTGTAGATACTGTGATGTTAGGAAGGGAGTTCCAGAATTTTGACTCAGTGACAGTGAAGGAATGTTGACACATTTAGGAATCAAGATGTTGTCTAGTTTGTGGAAGACTTTCAGGTGGTGTTCACGTATTTGATGCTCATGTGCTTCCAGCTGGTAGAGGTCCACTAGTTTGAAAAGTTCTGTCAAAGGAGTTGATACAGTACATTTAGATGGTGGTACACACTGCTGCTACTGTATAGTGGTGGAGTCACTGAGTGTTGAAGGTGGAACATGGTTCCAATCAAGCAGACTGCTTTGTCTTGGAAAGTGTTTCTTGAGTGTTGTTGGGGTTGCATTTATCTAGGAAAGGACAAAGTATTCTATCAGACTGCTGATTTGTGCCTTATAGAGGAGGGACAGGTTTTAAGTGATTCACAGTTCAGAGAATTCTTAGCCTCTGGTCTGCTCTTGTAGCTACACTATACATATGGCTCACTTATTCAGTTTGTGGTCAATGGTAACTTCCATGATGTTGATTATGCGGAGCTTCAGTGGTGTTAATACTCTTGCGATCAAAGGGCGATATTTAGATTCTCTCACTGGAGATGCTCATTGCCTGATACTGGTGTAGTGTAAATGTTATTTGCTACGTATCAGTTCAAGCCCAAAGGTTTTCCAGGTCTTGCAGCATTTGGACAGTGGCTTCTTCAACAGCTGGGAGTCATAAATAACATTTAACATATTGTATTCAATGAACATATGACTGGAAGAATTTAATTGGTAAATTTGGGACTTCAAATTTATTGAAGACTGAGTTAGATGGATTTTTGATGAACAACAGAATTGTGGATTAGAGGCATAGAAAGGAAAGTGGAATTGTGACCACAACCAGATCAGCCATGGTCTCATTGAATGGTAGACCATTCTCAAAACAGTAGAATCCACCTTGGCCCTTAGTCCAAGACTGGAGTCTGAAAGCTTACTGTTGTGATGGTCTGTGACTGAGATGACTGTCCTTCCTTTGTGTTTTGTATGACTTCAATCAGTGAATGGTTTCTCCATGATTCCATTCACTTCTGATTTGCTTGGGCTTCTGGAGGAAAGCAAAATGTCTAAGACCACACCATCTGCTGTTTGACTTCATTCCAGAAAGCAGGATGAGGGTTAGCTGAGAGTTAAGAAAAAACAGGCAGTAACATGCCATTGGCCAATAGTCTTAGAGCTGCCAGATGAAAGTGGTTCTGATACATGTAAGCAACCTGTGAAAAGAACCATCTCCTGTGTAGATCTCAGTTGATGGACGTGCAATAGAGAAGCCAGAATGGTTCTGCTTGCCTCTCACATGTTATTTGGGTGATGTGTTTGACATGTTTTGAATGACTGGATGAATGAAGAAGCAGAGAGATCAGACAAGACTAACATTGTTGGAAAGTGTGTGAAGGTAACTCAGAGTAGATGAGAATACCAATTGAATGCTGAGCACTGGGAAAGGGGATGATTGGAAGTCAATGAGAAGAGAAGGGGATCGATTATGTTTCACACATCCCATGGTTCACAAAGACACATGCCCACATCCAAACAACAAGTGCTTCCATTTGTATTTTCCATCAACTAGGTGTGCGAAAAATAACATCTGCTAATGACATTTGGTGGAGTTCTTTGAATAAGTAGGGCATCCTTTGTGGCAAGGTACCCTTTTGGACATGGTTCTGTGATATCTTCTGTCTTTTAGAAAATAGAAGGCTGCTTTTGGGATTGTTAATACTGGACTTCATGTGCATAAAAAGGGCATAAATCCACTGGGATTGTAAAGCTCTTTGGGCTGGTAAACAAAAACTATCCAGCCATTCAAGATGTATTCTGTTTCAATATTTGAAAAGAAAAATGGTTAGTAAGTTGATATTTTTCTTCTGAAATAGTCCTCTAGTCTATCAGTACTAGATTAGTTTTATAAGACTGATTTCACAACCTGCCATTATCACAGTTGTATCTATCAATGCAAAAATTAATTGGCAATAGCTGTAAACTCTGATATAGGACATGAATTCCCAGGTTTGTTTTTATTAAGGATTAAAGAATGTTAAATATAGCAAATATTTTGTTTCTAAATTAACAGCTCTGTTTATTTTTGATATAGCGAATTCTTCAATGAACAAAAAGAGAATTAATCTCAGCTTGGGTCTTGAGTTCTGGCTATGGTGGATATGGAATGAGTTGGTATGATAGTTGCAAGGCTAAAGAGTGGTGGTAGGGATATGGGTTGGCAAGCATTGACATGGGACTATAAAGAGACTCATGAGTAGGTTGGGGAAAATTATTTGGGGTGGAAAAAATTGAGTTTTGGGTGCTGTGTATGTAAGCAGAGGTGGTGAGAGGGGTATGGAGTGGCATAGAGGGTGTGAATGGCCATGGGGATGGGTAGAGGTCATGATGAGGCATGGGCAGACCACAAGGATGTGGGCAAGTGAGGGGCAAGGGCTGAAAGCATGGTTGATGTGCTTTGTTTTAAAACAAAGAAAAGCTTCAATAAAGTATTGGTACACCAAAGCCAGACTTCCACCCAGCCTGCCTCCAGTCCTGGCAGTTTTTCGTGTGCCCTGGAGCCAGTCACTCCACAACGAAAATCCGAAGTTCTGGAACATTTCCTCAAGGGTAAGGGTTTGCTGAGCAGAGGGGTGACCCAACTTTGAATTTGTGACTCAGAACAAAAACTAAGATTGGAGTTTCTCTCCTTCTGTTGTCTTCGATCACTGAATCATCTTACCCTTGAATCTAAGAGTCCCTTTTTGCAGCAGTGCTCCATTTGCTTCATCTTAAACTGCTACACTGGCACTCAGCAGCAGCTGGTGTTCAGTCAATACAGCTGTCCTTTCCAGGAAAAAGAAACACACAGCAACTTTAAGTCAATACATACAAGCTCGAACACATGCCAGCCACACAGACAGCGTTAACCTACCCCCCCTCCCCACCGCCGCCCCCCCCCCCCCCCCCCCACCCCCAGTGAGTGTGTGTAGCCAGGGTCACGCTTGGCTGCATGTTACAATCAAATAAATGAGATGGTAGCATGCATTTGCAACTCCAAACTCAAATATGTGCAGGGCCAATTTTAGCCCCTCAAGTGGGGGCAAGTAATATGATATGATGCTTGAAAAAAAACCTATCCTTCTTCAATACATCACATTTCTAAGAAAAGTGATATCTATGATAATGCTGTGATAACGCTGATAACATGCAGAATTTTTTTTATCTAGTTGGCATGGACATAGAGAACCTGTGGTCATGTGACAATATCCGGGTACTTATTCATTTCCATGATCTCTCAAAGGGACATTGCACTAAAAAATTCACCTCCACTCATCACACCCTAATTTCAGTTTTAATGAAGGCTTGGATATCTAATTAACTAACTTACTCCATGGGGGTGGTTTTAGACTTTACATATCACAAGGCTACAAAACTTACTGTCATTCAGTTTCTTAATCTTAAATCTGGATAACCATGCTTCCCAAAACATTAGGAGGCCAACAATTTCATTGAGGAAATGACTTGAAGGATCCTGGAGAAAAATACATAGTCACTCCCTTGTTGGTTCCATGTGACTGCTCGAGAGACACACATGACCAGGCCTCTCCCACAACATCCTTTGAGTATTCAGATTACAGCACAAGGTCTTCAACAGCCCCACTAATCCATCAGGTCTTTCTTGGGACCGGTGATACTCGGCCCTGCTCCCCACTACCACATAGCCAGGTTTCTGTAATCCTCATTAACCCTCTAGTCTCAGCCAAAGAAAGCTGTCTGATAATCACCACAAACTTTCTGATCCAAACCTCCTCTGTCTCTGTTCACCTCACCTATGATGAGCCCTCTGATTTCCTCACTTTGGCCTTTGATTTTCTCCCCAGTGAGAAGACTTCCAATTCCTCTCCCTGACGGCCTTTAAGATTACTCGTATTCAGATCTCTTGCTCTCATTCTCATGTATGTATGTAATCTTCTCTTATTCTACACACCATATTGTAGCCACCATCATTCTGCTCTGATGAATATCTCACTTTCTCTTTCTCTCTCTCCCTATCTCTGTCTATCTCTCTCACTCACTCTACTATGTTATCTGTGACTAAGCCTTCTACTGCAATGATGCTACATTCTGGAATTGTTTTCCTGCGTGAAATTGCCTTGATACCTATGTTTCCACTTTAAAATGCTCAAAGCAGAGCACTAATCATTTTATCTGCTTAACCTCTTTCCTTTTCTCTACTCTAGGTCCAATAAAACTTGTGCAATGCACTTTGGCATGTTTCATTACTAAAAATAAGTGAAATATCAACCTGCATTTGTCAATTCCATTTGCAACAGACATCTATCTGTAAACTAAAACTGGCAATATTAATTACAAAAGTGACAGATCTGGTTTGGGAATTGCAAAGTCCAATAGGGGTAAATTTCTGACATTGATGCTAACTCAAGAGGAAGTCTTGTGCATCATTAGCCCACACTCTGGACTGAATCTTCTCCTCACCAGCAGGAAATGGAACCAGATTGTATTTGAGATGAAAGCGCAGCTCAGATAGGAATCTGATTCATGTTGAGATTTTCATATGGCTAAGCCTTTAATTGAAGTTGATATGGGTTTCAGTTTAGAACCAGTGAGGATGAAAATGGAAAGTTTTCGGATGAATTGTGGAGACATTTCCACATTGGCCATCATTCAGTTTGTTGATTGTCCCCAGGAACAAAAACAATTGATTTTTCCAAAATCCTCCACAGCATTAGGTGTTGGCAAGACCATTCCTTGCTTCATTAATGCTGACCTGCATCTAGTGCTAAAGACCTTGAGAGAAAAGAAGGAGGTTCTCTTTTCAGAGGGAAGAGGCCAAGTGCTGCATAGGCATGCCTCTGTCAATGCCATTTCTCCTCCCTCTTTTGCAATTTGAGTATCAAGTAAATGGATATTGAAGAAAAGCAGTGAGGTTACTGTCCCCTCAGTGGCCATATATTAGTATTCTACTTACAACGTAGGACTCTATAAAGCTCAGAGCCTTCTACTCCACAGTTTTACTATCCTATGCACTGGAACAATAAAAAAGATTGACAGTTCCAAAAGTGAATCTGACCTAAACACGTATCAATGCACAAAGAACCCATACAAAAATATGATCATACATCTCTCACCTCTTGCTGCTTTTTCAATGGGCTGCCATATTTCAGCTCCTCAGTATACTCAAGGTTCACACATCTCTAGGGAACCATATTATGAGAGTACAGCAAGTCACCAGAATGACTACAGATCTATGCAGTAGGATATTGGAGAGCAGCATCCAACTAGTTCATGGCCCAGAATTAAACCTTCAGCAGTCCAATGGCCAGCTCATTTGTTGTCTTACTGACCAGAGTCCTGATTTGGAGATGCCGGTGTTGGACTGGGGTGTACGAAGTTAAAAATCACACAACACCAGGTTATAGTCCAACAGGTTTCATTAAGCCTGTTGGACTATAACCTGGTGTTGTGTGATTTTTAACTTTGACCAGATTCCAGTTGTTGAGTCCCTTATAAGCCTCTGTCTTGGACTTAGAGAGGACCGAATAGTCATTTAGGAGGGAGGATGGTTAAATTGCTGATAAGCATCTGACTTTTGAACTCTGGGCCAGTTGAGCCATCATCCTCACTTTTATTCTTGACACCCCAGGGAGAGAATAACTCAATTCATAGTTTCCTTTCAATAGAATCTGTTAAGGGAAAACACTTTGAATGATGGTGTCCTATAACTAATACATTGACTGGTGCCAATCTTCTCAGTTTTGTTGAATATAAGTGAATAGAAAATTGCTGATTTCCAGAGACCAAATCAAAGATTAAATACTTTAAGATGCCACCATGTATTTGACTTAATTTCTGTAATCAAAAGATATTTAAGAAGGCATATTTTTATAAATCAGTCAGCCATAATGGTTTTTATCACACAGTTCATTCCATTATAAGATAGATCAGAACTGAGTTTTATGTTTGTCCTTTTAATTCCTTCTTCCACGTCAAATGAAATCTAAGTAAAAGGATGTTCAATTAATCATTTGGAAGTTATAGATGAATTTGGAGTTTGAAAATATTTTTATAATTGAATAGTTCCTAAATTTTTTTAGTCATTGCACTTTCAAAGAGATGCTGAGTAATATCACAAACTTTAACAGACCACAGTGTGAGTGGATATTTTTAAGAATGAGAAAAATGAGGTACAAGTTTGCAGATTCTTTGAATTCTATTGCAAGTATATGAAAACAGCCTAGATTTTGAGAATGTAAGAAGCCATTGGCTGTAAGATTTTACACAAAACCTCCATTTACCTAGGAAATCAACTGTCACCTATATGAAATTCTTTCAAATGACTCTGGAAAAAAAGAGGGTTCTTGAGGTGTAGTGGTGGTGTCACTACCTCTGAGCCAAGTTACCTCGGTTCAAGTCCCACCTGCTCCAGAGGTGTGAAATAACATCTCTGAATAGGTGGACTCAATAATATCTAGAACTGGACAGATCTCTGCTGTTCAGTTTGAATGATGGAATAGTGCTGACCTAAAGAATTATAACTGTATTTATCAGATAACAGAATCTGATGAGGGTTTACTACAGCACAAATTCCAGATGGAATGACCTTTACAATTTTCAGGATTTTCTTCATACACATATGAGAGTACTGGGACAGATAAGGTTGAATCAAGTAGGCACAGCTTTCCTTGTGACATTTAAACAAAAATACCCACCATATTTCTGGAGGTAGTGAAGGCAGAAGTCCTGCTTTCAATCCTTGGAATACTGGTTAGGATATAAATGGGTTGCACTGAGATTTCAACCTGTTTGTTCTGAGTCATCAGTTTTCTTATCAGGACAATGTAGGACTACGCACACTCTCAACTCCCTATCACAAACAGGTCCTGCCACATTCAGGTACCATATTTGGGAGAGTCCCTTGACTGCACTGGGAATTCTACACATTATGCCTTAGGTATGAAAATATTGGTCATAATGAAATTCTGTTTTGAAGTATATAAAACAACTTCCATAATTATGTGTAATTGTAGGTCTTACAATTATTTCAACCTCTCTTTCTGAGCAAGTAAGATCCAAAAATAAAATCTGGCTTGATAGATCGTACATTCGCTTTTGTTTTAGTTGATGTGGTCATCATTCACAGAAATATCACGACTTGATACCTCAAAGTTTCCTTAACAACAGAACAGCATTTTGACACAAAAAAGCAATCTATCCAGATGAAGAACACAGATGGAACATTCTTAAACACCCAGATGAGTTTCAAAGTATTGCCTAACATCGTCACGTTATAACACTTCAACTCCAGAGATGTCATACCTTTATATCAAATCATGACAAACAAATAATTTAATTCTCCCAGTTTATCACCTGGGAACTGTGGAGACTTCTGACATGAATGTCACAAGATGGAAATATCTAATAACCTTGGAGGTTGCACAGGCTGAACATTTCTACTGAGAAAACTTATTTCTGACAAAGAAATCCTTTCTAGAAAGGACACTGTACTTGCTTCTAATCCCAAGTTTGGTTCTTCCAATTGCTCTAAAAAGTATCATCTAAGCATTTTCCTAAACTAAAAATATTAATCATTGATTATCTTAAACTGAAAACTGCACCTGATGTAAACCATTCCATTTACACTCCAGGGGTTCATAATCATCTGCTCTCTGACACATATTGCATTAGGTCACTCCTCCATAAGTACTGTCTGACCTAGAATTTTTCCAAAAAGACAGCAACCATTTGGTACTATTTTAAAATCTAAACTCTGAAAATGAAACAAATCACACACCATTCATCATGGACAGATTATGGGGAGTGTGCAGGTGGCATAGGGTGAGGATTAGTGTGGTCTTTTAATTGTAAAATTTGGACACTGTACCTCAGCTCCAAGGTAGGGTTTCTACCCATGGCCACCACTGCACCAGCTGTCCTCCTTGTCTTCTGTCCTGACTTCCAAACAACACTCGTCACCCCTCACTGAAAATGGACGTTTAGGCAGCCATTTTTAAAGGATGGGTTTGCAAAGCAGGGAATTCTCTCTGTGCACTTGACTCAGGAATGAAAATCGAAGTTTTGGTGTAAAAGCATCAACAAAGTGGCCAGTAATATAAAGGCTAAATGCTGCAGGTGCCAGAAATCCAACATAGAAACAGAAAATGTTCAGCATATCAAACAGTTTCCGAGAGAAACAGATTTATGTCTCAAAGACACTTTGTCAGAATGGGTGAGAAATAAGTTTTGAGTGAGTAGAAGGACTAAAGGGGAGGGATATACAAAGGGAAGATCTGTCATAGGGTAGAGGTAGAGGAGATTACATGACAAAAGGATTTGACAGTAAGGAAACCAAAGAGATAGGTAGTAGCTATAGTAAAGAACAGAAATTTAGTGCAAATGAAGTTGCATGGTAACAGGCAAAACCGAAGTGCAGAATTAAAGAAAGAGAAAATCTGAACCAGCACAAACAAAAACTGACACAATGGAGGCAGACGACATGATCTAAAATGTTGAACTCAATGCTCAGTCCAGAATCTGTAGAATGTTGAGTTAAATGATAAGCTTGTGGTAAGCGTCATAAGAACACTACAGTAGGCTATAGACTGAGAAGGAATGAAAGTAAATTAAAATGACAAATGACAAGGAACTCAAAGAGTTGTGAACTGATTGGAAGATTTCCATAAAGTGGTCACCCAGTCTACATTTGGTATTCTCAAACCTAGAGGATATCACATTGTGAGCAGCAAATACAGTATACTATAATGAAGCAAGTACAACTGCGTAACTGGGTAGAACCTTACCAAAATTGGCTAATTGTCATTTTTGTCCCTCTCTGCTTTGCCAGGGCATAGTGCTACTGTCTTCCCTCTACAACTGCACTTTCACTTTTTCTTTCGTACAGCACTGATGTCCCACCAAGTCTCATGGTCAACCATCTCACTATTGCACAAAACATTTTGCCTCACTCACTCATACCCACTCAATCCTCACCTCAGCACTAACCCTGCAAGGCTCTTCACTACCTGTTCATTCACTCAGGACACCTCAACATCTTTATGTCACCAGCACTAACAACCATGCTACCCACTTTTGCCTCACTCATTTCATCACTTTGCTACTTTCCAGGAGGAAACGGTCCAGAGTCGGGTGGTGAGATCCAAGATGGATGGTGGAGTGCATAATATTTAGCCACTCATCTTCTACCAGGAGAGGATACCAGCTCTGGAAAATGAATACTGGGACTGCTCCTGTGAAGTTGCCAAAAACTACATGTCCCAGCAACCAAGTAAGAAGCATTGCCCAAGCTGTACTACTATTCTAATTACTGCCACAGTGAATATATATTGTTAATGTGCCTGAACTTCTACCCCTTGTTCATATTGCATTCTCTCTTTTATCTCCTGCAATACCAATGGAATGAACCATGGGGACAGCCTGGAGATCACCTCAGAGGATGAGAGCACAGATTCTCAGAAGGAATATTGACAAAGCTCAAATACTGATGCCTCAGTAGGTAAAGTTGGGAGCACATGCTGATCAACACTTAACTGTCACATGTCCATGGGCTGGCTGAGGGAGAAACAATTCTTTCACAGGATGAGGGAATCACTGGCTAATGCCATTTTTTAAAAATCATTAAATGCCTGCAAGAAGTAGCGATTTACTGCCTGCTTGAAGCACTACAATTCACATTCTGTGGGTACACGGCTGTGAGGGAGCTCAGGAGTTTCACTCATTATAAACAAAGGAACAGCAGTTCAGTTCCAAGTCAGGATAGTGTGTTTGGAGGCAAAGATGATGCTTCCCCCTTCATTTACTGCCCCCTTGTCATTTAGATGCCAAATGTTGCGGTTTTGCAAGATGTTGAAGAAGCCCTAATGAATTACTGCAGTGCATTCTGTATATAGTACACATTGCTGCCACTGTGTATTCGTGGTGGAGAGAGTGATTTTTATAAGCTGTTGCACGGAGGGTCAATCAAGCAGACTGCCTTCTTCTGGGTGGCACTGAGCTCCACCCATCCAAGCAATTGGAGAGCATTCCACTCCAAGCGGGACTTGTCTGTTGCAGATGGTGGGCAGGTGTTGCAGTCAGGTGGTGAGTTTCTCACTCTAGAATACAAGCACCTCATCTAATATTAGGCATGGTCTTAAAAATTTACTTTGAGAGGTTAGTAGTTCATTGCTAAATTTTAAAACTAGCCAATAAAGAAATGTCTTCTTTAAATAAAAAAAACGAATATGGGGCAATTTAACCTACTCTGCCAGTAAAGAAACTGATAATTCAATTCACAAGGCTAGACACTTGGAATCAAGTAATCAACAAATTGATAGCAATGGAGTGACTCAATTTTGGTGCAAATTCTAAGTATTTATAGTTTTAGTTTACACTTCTGAGAAGTGACAGCACTTCAACCCTGAAATAGACTCAATAACATCTTACTCCAAGATAAGAGCAGTATCACAGAGAAGTTGACACTTAACATTAATTATGTCTTTCACCTTATAGCCTGCTGTGCTCAGCCCCTGTGAAAGGGTACATGTACTAATACAGTAAGAAAGTTTTCAATAAATATACTTAAGTCTTTAAAAGTAGGGAGCCTTTATACACAGTGTTAATGCATAGTGATTATTTGCTAAACAGCATTGAATCCAGGGCATGTCTTTTTGAAAAATTCTTTCACAGGATGAGGGAATCACTGGCTAATGCCAATTTTTTTAAATCATTAAATGCCTGCAAGGAGTAGCGATTTACTGCCTTCATGAAGCACTACACTTCACATTCTGTGGGTACACGGCTGTGAGGGAGTTCAGGAGTTTCACTCATTATAAGCAAAGGAACAGCAGTTCAGTTCCAAGTCAGGATAGTGTGCTTGGAGGCAAAGATGATGCTTCCCCCTTCATTTACTGCCCCCTTGTCATTTAGATGCCAAATGTTGCAGTTTTGCAAGATGTTGAAGAAGCCCTAATGAGTTACTGCAGTGCATTCTGTATATAGTACACAAAAACAATCCAGTTTAATGGTACTTTGGGCAGGAAACACACAGCATGTCTGAACCCTCTAGACACGAGTATCTCAGGGGCTAAAATCTCCAAAATCAACAGGCTGCACCGTAGGGTAAGCTCCCACCACCCCAATGTGGACCCCAGGACTGCAACAAAATTAGAGTGGGAAAGAAAGAAGACAACCTTTTGAGGGTGCATAAGTAGCATGGGTGACATTTGACTGTATTTGTGTTATGCCATTTGTTAATGATTTAACTTTTCACCATCCACTGTCAGAGTGAATATCTTAAAAGAGGGAAGACGCATCAGAAGTGCTAGAAAGGAAGGTTACTCAGTCTGAATAGGTGTGGAGGAGATAGGGAAACTGAGAGAATTTAGTAGAATCTTCAATGGAAGTCAGATGTGAGGAAGCACAGCCATGTTTGGCACCGTGGCACAGTGGTTAGCACTGCTGCCTCACAGCGCCAGAGACACGGGTTCAATTTCCGCCTCAGGCGACTGACTGTGTGGAGTTTGCACATTCTCCCCGTGTCTGCGTGGGTTTCCTCCCGGTGCTCCGCTTTCCTCCCACAGTCCAAAAACCTGCAGGTTAGGTGAATTGGCCATGCCAAATTACCTGTAGTGTTAGGTGAAGGGGTAAATGTAGGGGAATGGGTCTGGGTGGGTTGCACTTCGGCAGGTTGGTGTGGACTTCTTGGGCCGAAGGGCCTGTTTCCACACTGTAAGTAATCTAATCTAAAAAAAAGTTAACTTGAATGTGGCGAACGAGAGGACCGCTAGATGCTAGAGATCAGAGTCGAGAGTGTGGTGCTGGAAAAGCACAGCAGTTCAGGTAGCATCCAAGGAGCAGGAAAATCGATGTTTCAGGCAAAAGCCCTTCAACGTAACTTGAAGGTGGGCTTGTCGTGAAAGCAGTTGATCACTTATCCTAGAAGTAGAGATATACAAGTCTGGGAAAGTAAGGGAAGAGTCAGAGATGAGCCAAGTGGGGTTGAAAGAAGGATGGGAAATGGAAACTTTCCAGTTAAGTCTCCAAGCAGTAAGGAGTCCAGTTTTACAGTTTGTCCAATCAAATCCAACTGAGAAGTTGTGAAATTAGTTTCAGTAAATCTAATACTATGTGAGCTGCCACAAACGACAACAAAAACTCCCAAATTGTTGAAAAATCGAGCCATGCATTTGGACATGCCACTTTTGTTCAACCTGATCTAAAATATCCATGGCTCCACTCTCACATTATACAATTGGCCCGTGATATCTATTTACTCCCAATCTGTCCTGGAGAATAGCAGTGAAACAGCAAGCTGCAGGAATGTAAATACATCAAACAAACTACCAGAGTCTAGGAATGACTGGCACTATCGTGTGTCAATGTTTACATGAATAGAATAGCAGAACTTTTTATTTATAGAAGGGGCATCCTGATCATATGGGGTAAAGCAGACTGTAGTTCCATCAATCACTCCCTGTAACTTGAGCAAAGCTGACATCTGAAGTCTATATCGATGTGCTTGCTGCATCTGTTAGTTTCATGTGGGAAAGAATGTATTAATATAATTTGGAGGCAGGTGTGTCAGTCACTTGCTTAAAATATTATTGCACAGTTTGCTTCAAATGCTCACAATGTAACCAGTGGTCTCTAAAAAGCTTTCAAAGCAAAGAGATTCAAGCTGTTAGTGATATTTATAAATAAGACGTACAACTGTGTCAGATCTACCAGCTGGCTGAAAATTATCCCTCGATAATTTCCTGAATGGCCTTTCTATTGGACTGTCTAAATGTGTTAAATCTATTGCTTATCCAACTACTTTAAGAAATTAATCTATTGTGAATATATACTTACCATAAGATCACAATAGCACAGAAATGCTTTCATCTCCTACTTTTGCTATACCTTCCTGATCCAAAATGGCCCCCAGTTAACTCACCTCCTCCCCTAGATCAAACTCGTAAAAGTCACCCGTAATATACTTTGACTGCTAATCTCTGCTGCAATTTTAAAAGATCCAGGGGAAAAATTCATGAGAAAAGGATAAATTTTTTGAACAGATAGATATTTTAGAGGATAAGAAACTCTTAATAATGGCAGGCCCAGTGTCAATGATCAACTACTTCCAAGCCCATTTCCTAAATAACTTTAAAGGGGATCAAGGAGCACATGATACATAACTGGTTGAAAATTGGGATCATGGATAAAGATAACAGCAATGGATAACTAATAGCATGAAATTTAAATGTGAACACCTATTTGAGGTATATCAGTTTTAACTCCACCCAAGTTTCAGTCAGCAAAACAGTGGAGAATGGAGAGATGGGTACATCCCATGTTCCCAGCGTGTGGTGATCCTAATTTCCATTAAATTGTTTCAATCTTCCTTTGTTTAAAAGAAAAGCTGCACAATTTTTCACAACTGGGGACCAATATCAAGTTTTCTGAGTCAGTTATTAGCAATTTAAAATCATAAAATCATCTGAATTGGCAAAAATAAAAATAATGGAATGAGATGCAAAAGAACGACACATTTAACATTTAACTCCGACATCGTTTCTCATCATGATATATTCATATGTGTAATTCCCTCCTACACAACATCATCCAAGTGTAACTATATGTAGGGTTAGAAGGTTGTCAATAGCTATAATGAGAATGTGGATGATGTAGTTATATGACTCACTAAGTCCTGCACATATTCATTAATATTTACTTTATATAATCAGAAGTGGCATCCTTCCAGAAGGACTTTCAATAAAACATGTTCTTCAATTTAACTTAATTAGAATACATTTTTCTTTAATTGTTTGGGTTATATCATTTGAGATTATTAAGCACTATGGAAGATTCAAGGCACTTCAATAAAAGGTATATTTTTGGAGAAGAATATGTAGTCGTGAGAAGATATATATAAAATTGTGGGGTGATCTTGTAGTTTATGGTTTACAATCCTGCCTCTGTGCTAAAAGTTCCAGATACGCATCCAATTCTGATAATGAGAAGAAATGTTCATTATGTGACCAAACATGTTTGGTAATTCACCAGCTAACCCTTCCAACATGCTGATATGAGTGGGAGAGATTCCTTGTCAGCTATTACTGTTAACATACCTTGTTAGTACATCATTACACATCTCAAATTCCTCAGAACAAAGACCTAAGGAAGGCAAGTCAGACAGCAGACTTTGGCTGAATTTTCATATGTGCTTTGGAACCCTTGGGACCTGCCAGCAGTGGAATTTGCCTCACAACCCAATTAAGGACCGTGAGACAGATCCTGGTGTGGCTGCCTCACTCAGAGAGCTGGTAGTTTCAAAGCCTGAGAAACAGAAGACGGCACTGCTGAAAAAGCTAAGAATGGAATTTAACTTGAAATGTGGGTGTCCTTAAATATATAGGTAGTCATAATAAATACAAGATTGTTAAATGCAAAAAGTCCTGCTGATTGAAGTAAGGGTAGATCATTTGCATCAGGATGTTCTTCCTTTCTGCTGGCAGGCCACTCTGATCCTGCTAGACACACAAGATGTCACAGAAATGCCACTTTGATGAAGCCAACAGCTGCCACATTAAGTGGTCTCCCTAAGCACTAGAAGATTGCCTCACAATTGGCAAATTACTTCCCTCACTGGAGGAGCAGCCAATCTGTGCCCAAACCTTTCTGGTGGCAAGATTGCATCAGGGAACTATGTCAAAGTTTGTTTTAAAAGGCTTTAATGGAAAAAAAAAGTGTTTTCCTTTTGCAGCATCTTCAGCTCCTCATACTTGTCTAAATGAGTGTGTTCATTGCTTGGAAACTTGCTCTCTTCTGCAGCTTTGTGGTGATGTTTCTTTTCCACATGTATAGCATGCAGCAGACTTCCTTGATTCTTGAAACTATAGTCAGTTTACATAGAGGACACCATTGGATCAGGTTTGACAGCCAAAGCATTGTCTCAACTTTTCCACTTGGGTGCTCACTAATGATCCTAGTGTACACGTTCATCTCATTCTAGCTGTATTTAGTTAATAACCACACAACTAGGAGAAAGATATAGACCATGGCAACACGACGCCTGGAGGAAGAGCACTTCATCTTCCGCCTAGGAACCCTCCAACCACAAGGGATGAATGCAGATTTCTCCAGCTTCCTCATTTCCCCTCCCCCCACCTTATCTCTGTCCCAACCCTCGGACTCAGCACTGCCTTCCTAACCTGCAATCTTCTTCCCGACCTCTCCACCTCCCCCTCTCCGGCCTATCGCCCTCACCTTAACCTCCTTCCACCTATCGCATTCCCAACGCCCCTCCCCCAAGTCCCTCCTCCCTACCTTTTATCTTAGCCTGCTTGGCACACCTTCCTCATTCCTGAAGAAGGGCTTATGCCGAAACGTCGATTCTCCTGCTCCTTGGATGGTGCCTGACCTGCTGCGCTTTTCCAGCAACACATTGTTCAGCAATAACCACACAACACCAGGTTATAGACCAACAGGTTTATTTGGAGGCACTAGCCTTTGGAGCGCTGCTTCTTCTTCAGGTGGTTGTGGAGCAGAATCATAAGACACAGGATTTATTGCAACAGGATTGCAGTGTCATGGAATGCAATATTAATCAATTAAAGATTAAGTCTTTCATCTTTTAGAATGACCATGTTAGTTTCGGTTCTTTCATATGTAAATCCCATAATTTTTTAAAAGTTATATTCTCAAGATATCCTTAACAATAAGTACCGTTTCAGCTCAGATAATGCATTGAAGGTGTGAGGTTAAAGTCTATCTGTGTTCCCGGTGTACAGAATCTTATATAGATTTATGCAGTTTTTGAGAAAAATAAAATGCAATTCTGCAAGTATAAATCCACCCCACAAACTTATATGTGTGTATGTGCAAGGGAGACCGAGTGTGTGTGTGCATATGGGGATGTGAGTGTCTGTGACAGAGTGTGTGTAGGTGTGTAATGGGGTATAGGTCTGTGAGAGGGTGCATGTGTAGGTGTGAATGTGGGGGGTGTATGTGTGAGTGTATGAGAGAGAGCTTGTGTATGAGAGAGGGTCTGCATGATTGTGTGGGTCTGTAGGAGTGTGTGTGTGACAGAGTGCATAGTGCAGCGGGGTCACCTGTAGTGTGACATGAACACAAGGCCCCAGTTTAAACAATCACCAAACCTCAAATAGATCATTGTCTGCAGCAAACTGCCCAGCCTTCAGGACAACATCATACAACCCTGTCGTGGCAGATGCTGCAAGACATGTCAGAGTGTTGGCATGGATACCACCATTACACGTGGGGACATCATCTACCATGTGCACAGCTGGTACTTATGTGACTCGGCCAACTTCATTTATCTCATATGCTGCGGGCAAGGATGCCCTGCGACATGGTACATTAGAGAGACAAAGCAGACACTATGACAACGGATGAACGGACACTGCACAATGATCAACAGACAGGAGTTTTCCCTCCTAGTTGGGGAACACTTCAGCCGTCCAGGGCATTCGGCCTCTGACCTTCGGGGACCATCCTCCAAGGTGGACTTCGGGACAGGCAACAACACAAAGTGGCCAAGCAGAGGCTGATAGCTAAGTTCGGTACCCATTGGAATGGCTTCATCCAGGACCTTGGATTCATGTCAGACTACAGGTGACCTCACAGGTGCTCCACAACCACGTGATGAAGAATCAGTGCTTTGAAAGCTAGTGCCTCCAAATAAACCTGTTGGACTATAACCTGGTGTTGTGTGACTTTTAACTTTGTCCCCCCCAGTCCAACACCGGCACCTCCAAATCATAGCTGTATTTAAATAGAGTTCTCAAATTCCACTGAGACCTTGAGGCATGGCTGCATGAGAGAACCTTGATTACTGCATTTCTGGAGACTACACTGCTTAAAAATAAAAAAAAGCAAGCCAGGCAACTAGGAAAACCTCTGTCCTGCCAAGCAAACTGAACAATGGGAAAGTGAATCATTTTCTATTCATGTATAAAATGGCATTGGACAAGGGTTAATTGAAATTATTATGGGTGGCAACTAATCTCCTGGAGCTTTGTTAAAGCTGTATCAGTATCTTCACTTGCTTCACTATTGAAAAAGGAGATGAAATTACCTGCTGAAGTGAACGGAGCATTGATCATTCAACTTGTGGGCAGCACGGTGGCACAGTGGTTAGCACTGCTGCTTCACAGCTCCAGAGACATGGGTTCAATTCCCGACTCAGGCAACTGACTGTGTGGAGTTTGCACATTCTCCCCGTGTCTGCGTGGGTTTCCTCCAGGTGCTCTGGTTTCCTCCCACAGTCCAAAGATGTGCACGTCAGGTGAATTGGCCATGCTAAATTGCCCATAGTGTTAGCTAAAGGGGTAAATGTACGGGAATGGGTGGGTTGCCGGTCGGTGTGGACGTGTTGGGCCGAAGGGCCTGTTTCCACACTGTAAGTAATCTAATCTTGTATATCTACATAATACATATGCTTTGTGCCTGTTGTTTCCAGTAGTATTGAACAGAGACCTGTAAAAATTACCTCGGGATGTATTGACATTTTTTTAATAATAGCTACAAGTTATTTCAGTGTTTGTCGTGAAATGTGGTAGTCGGTCAGCTCTCCTTGCTTTGTGTCTTTCTGTTGGTTCTCCTGCTTTTCCAAAAGCTCACATTAAAAAGGAATTCCTCTGAGAAATCCTGTCTGTTGTGGTGGCATTGAGAATCGCAGTGTCTAAACAATCCCCTCAAACAGTTCTGTCAGTCAAAATGGTAACAGTTAAATCACAAACCAAAAATGGTGATGAAACTTCAAATGCTCTTGGCAATCTTCTCAAAACTTGTATGTAGTCAGCATGGCCTTTAATTGACTTGGACACACATTTCATAAAAACATGTAAATGACTCAGTCCTATGTCAGTACAAATAACAATGGTACCATCAGTGGAATGAGATAAGGCTATGGGCAATGTGGTGAGATTTGTAGCAGAATCTGATGAGAAGTCTGGTGTGGTCAAACCTGAGATTGAGAGCATCCTGCTGCATCTTTTCTGCCTTTGCTGAGCAGTGAGGTACTTTACTTGCTGGATGGTGGTGAGTTGTTAATTGAGGGAGGGATTTTTTTCCCTCATGAACGCTCAACTTCCTATCCTACCAAATTTTTTGAGCAAGCTTAACATTGAGATATCTCAAACATGGAAGACAGAGTGGGTACCCAGTGATTTCAGCTCACCGCTGGCTGTGATCCCCCTATATTTTGCTCAGCACCAAGCAATATCTTAGGGCAAGATCCTTAAATACCAGCCATAAGCACCCCTTATACACAGACATTGACATCCTACATCCTCCATAACAACCATCATAATACCTTTCAGATGCATTTGCAGTACACTTATTTAGCACATACCTATCTTTCAGTGCATAACTAGCATTGAAAGCATGCTGCAAGGATACTTAGTGTGCAGGGATAGGCGACCACTGCATAGATTGGATCAGCCTGCATCTCAGGACTACTTACTTGCTTTCTCAATGCTTGTTTTTGTTCAGGGTCTCCCTGCACGCTTGCAGCATCAATGCTTTACCTTGCTTTTTCCTGCCTTGCCCACTAATACAGTCACACAACCAGGCCACTTGCAGATTTAGCCAACCGGCATTGTGCTCAAACAAACAATCTCCCATCTACACCAAGTGCCAACAGCTTACAGGCTGGGTGTGGGCACCAAGCTGTCAGCCAAGTCTCCAAGTCTTAGAGGAGTGCCTCCTCTGTCTGGGGAGTGGGTCACAAGCATTCCTGTTGCTCCATAGCAATCAGTCCAGGAATTAGGGGTAATGCAGTAGTGCAAGTATACAGCAGTCAGGGATCTTGGCAACTCTTGACCAGGGCTTTCTGAAATAGCAATAAAGGGAATGGGCCCCAGGGAGCAGGGGGGAGGGGAAGGGAAAAGGAGCTTGCTGCCACCAGAATAAAACTTGGGAACCTATCCTTCAGTCAGTCTTAAAAATATCCACTCACATTGTAGTCTGTTAAAGTTTGTGATATTAATCAGCATCTCTTTGAAAATGCTGTGACTAAAAAATCTAGGAACTATTCTGTTAAAAAATATTTCCAAACTCCAAATTCATCTGTAACTTTCAAATGATTAATTGAACATCCTTTTACTTGGATTTCATTTGACACGGAAGAAGGAATTAAAAGGACAAACATAAAATTCAATGCTGATCTACTTTATAATAGAATGAACTGTGTGATAAAAACCATTATGATTGACTGTTGCCTTCTGTCATGTTGACTATACATGGGAAAGAAAATGGCTGCATCCACATTCAGAGTGGATAGGTTAAGTGAATTGACTTGTGAGGTAAGTAACTACAGGCCCACAGATGTGAGGGTCTTTAAAACAATGTGCTACACAGACTCAGGCATGGTACAGGACACATAGCTGCAGAGTCCTGCAGGGCTTGGAGCGAAATTTACATTTAATGATAGGCTTAGTTAGTTGTAATCACACAATTAAAGTATATTTATTGATCGATCTTCTAGCCAATGCGTATCTTGATATCTGAACATCATGTGACTTTGGTTAGCCTCATTTAACAAAGAAATGCACCATGGAATCATGATCAGAGTGAAGGCAATAACCTAATGGTTTTATGTTACAACCGTGGGACTGATGGGTCCTTGTTCAGTTTAACTGTGTGTAACTCATATTTCCACAATTTCAAGTTAAATAAGACCACAATAATATATTCTCCACTTGTTAGCCCCTTTCAAGATGTCATAACCACAGCTGTGCCCTTACAATGGTATCTTTTAAATTGTTTCAATGAAATGTAACTTTTATAAAAGAGTTTACTTTGTAACAATGTGTTTACTTTTGCAATTGTCTAATCAATTAGACTTCAATCTAATGTGTACAATGATTTGTTGAGATTAATGTTTTTATGTTTAGTTTCTGATCTTCTGCACGAGCCTGTACAACACTTTTCATTGTATTTTGTAACAAAATACATGAGACAATAAACAAATTAAATCACAACATTTTGCCTTTAGAATATAAAGGATAATGGAAACGTTTTCTAAGCATTCAAATACAGCAAAAGCGAAAACAAATAACTTTTAAAAAAGGAAAATGATTAATGATAAATGTGTTTGATTTAATGGAACTTCACTAAGCAAGGATTGAGGCATGAACTCAAGGAAACTAATCATTGGATGCTGCTGCCAAATAGCTCCCCTTTTTCTAAAAAAGCAATTAACCTATTCTTTTACCTTAGTAAAGTGACAATAACAAAACCAATGAAGACAATAGACCTATGGATAATTGGCAACTGAAGGAGCCAGTCAGGAGATAGTGACATCATTAAATATCTGTCACTCTTAAGGGCCAAAGAGAGAATGATCATGCATCCCTGAAGCCAATTAGCAGTAAGTCCTGCCTAGCCGAAGCGGATTAGAATGTAATGATGAAATTGAAGTTGTAGCTTGGAAATAGTTAATAGGCAACCCATTCCACCCACACAAACCTTTAAGCCATGCACCTATCTTCTTGACTTTGTTTATCCAATGTCACTTTTCTCATGGGTCAGGTAATTTTCCTGTGATAATTAACATTGAGCTTCTGCTTTTTGATTTAGCTCCTAAATGTACAAACTCTTTCAGCAGAACCTTCTTTCTAATTTTATCATAGTCATTGGTAGCAATGACAACCCCTCTCATTCCAAATTCTTCTCCAATCCTGAGGAAATACTCTTAATCTTGGAACCAGCAAGGCAACATTGCCTTTGGGGCTCTCACTCATGGCTGAGAAGAACAGTATCCATCTTCCTAAATGTACTGTCTTCCAACACTACTATGTTTTCTTTCCTCCCTCCATTTGAATGACTTGCTGCACTAAGTGCTATAATTAGTGTGGCCATCCTTCCAGGATACACTACTGTCATCTACATAGTTGACAAGGATCTCATAATTGTTGGGCAATTGCAGGGGGTCACGGCTCCTCAAATGTAACCCTCTGTGTTACCATACCTGCCTCACTTGCCATCAAGTGTACCAGTCCCTGATTGCAAACCAAATTTAAATTTGAATTACCTAATGTGAGGAGTGTGATTGCCATCAATCAGGGAGTAATTAAGTTTGGGAAGTGCTCAACAGTCTTGCAGAGTTGAAATGAAGGAGATTATTGAGACAGGGAGAAGTCAAGCCAAGGAAGGAGTTGAGGATAACAAGAATTTTATGATCAAGGTGAAGCTTAAACATGAGCTAATGCAGGTCAGTGAAAACAGAAATGATCAGCGAATGGAACTGGTGTGATTAAGGTCATGGATAGCAGAGATCATGAAGGATTCCATGGGAGGCCAGGCAAGAGATCATGTAAAGATACAAAAGGCATACCTGAGGGTTTTGATGGCAAAAGAGTTGAGCAGTGACAGAATTGAAAATAGCTGATCTGACTGATTGAATGAAATGCCAGGAATTTACATGCATGACACAGTAAGACCATTTTGACTTCATGGATGGAAGAAGCTTATGAATTGGTTCTTCTAACATATTTGAGCCTTAAAACAATTGACAGTTAAGTTCTGATCTGTTTCATCCAATTACAAATAGTTTGTAGTGCACTGTGACTGGCAGCAAGGTGATAGCTAATGTCAACGCTGAGTACAGTATCTGGAATAGATCAAAAGAAGACGTTGTACCTTAAGTGATGAGTAGACCAGAATTTTTTTTGTAGTTGTCAAAGTTGAAACTATTTTCATCTACATCACAGGTTCTTTTTATTTTTCCACTATCACTGAGAAATCTTTGAAAGTAACTAAAATATTTTCAGAGTTTCAGATGTATCCCAGTATTTTACCAGTGTTCTGCTCTTCATACAATCCTGTACTTTACAAGGGTTTCAACTTTGGTCAGTAACTTCACCCATAGTTTATGATTTAAGTGCAATTCATGCTCAAACTGTCTATCTGAGCTGGCAACAGGCAAAGCTGACCACTGGAAATATATTGTTACGGTCCCTAATGTGACTGCCAAATTTATGTTACAGTATGGCTGGAGATCAGTGCCCCTTTTGTATAAAGTTATTAAAGTTAAGAAATTCCGCTTACTTACTAAGAGAATGACACTTCAAGCTTATATAATTTTGAACAGTTTTAAAAACAAACTTTACAAAATAAAATTTGACCATTAAAACAAACAATATATACATATAAATCATACTATAATATCCAGAGTACCACGAGAGAAATAGAAAATAACAGACAAACTGTGGTTGAACTCCACAGATCATTTCAAATAGCAGATATGGAGAAAGTGAGGACTGCAAATGCTGGAGATCAGACTCAAAAAGTGCAGCATTGGAAAAACAGGTCAGGCAGTATCTGAGAAGCAGGAGAGTCGACATTTCGAGCATAAGCTCTTCATCAGGGATGAGGAGGTGGCCCAAGGGGCTGAGAGATAAATGGGAGCGGGTGGGGCTGGGAGGAAGGGGAATACGATAGGTAGATGAAGGTGGGTGGTGATGGTGATAGATTGGAGCGGAAGGTCGAGCGAATAGGTGGGAAGGAACATGGACAGATAGGACAGTTCAAGAGGGCAATGCCAAGTTACAAAGTTGAATCTGGGATAAGGTGGGGGGAGGGGAAATGAGGAAACTGGCAAAATCCACATTAATCCCATGTGTCCACAGTTAGAAGATGAGACGTTCTTCCTCCAGGCATCAGGTGGTTAGAGTTTGGCAGTGGAGGAAGCCCAGGACCTGCATATCATTGGTGAACAGGAAAGAGGAGTTAAAGTGTTCGCCCACAGGGCGGTGGGGTTGTTTAGTGCGTGTGTCCCAGGGATGTTTGCTGAAATGTTCCACAAATTGGCATCCTGTCTCCCCAATGTAGAGAAGACCACATCGAGAGCAATGGACACAGTAGATGACTTGTGTGGAAATACAGGTAAACCTCTGTCAGATGTGGAAGGATCATTTGGGGCCTTGGACAAAGGTAAACGGGGAGGTGTGGGCACAGGGTTAGCACTTCTTGCGGTGGCTGGGGAAGGTGCTGGGAGTGGAGGGTGGGTTGGTGGGGTGGGGTGTGGTGGAGGGGGGGGGGGCGTGAACCTTACAAGAGAGTCACAGAGGGAATAGTCTCTGGAATGCAGATATTGGTGAGGAGGAAAATATATCCCTGGTGGTGGGGTCTGTTTGTAGACGATGGAAATGGCAGAGGATGATGCAATGTATCTGGAGGTTGGTGGTGGAAGGTGAGGACCAGGAATGTTCTGTCCTTGTTGCAATTGAAGGGGTGGTGTTCAAGGGCAGTGGTACAGAAAGTGGAGGAGATGAGCTAGAGGGCATCATCAAACATGTGGGAGGGGAAATTGCAAAAGAGGCCATCGGGGATGTTCAATGGTGGGATTGGTCTCCTGGGAGCAGATGTGGTGGAGACGGGTGAATTGGGAATAAGGAATAGCGGTTTTACAGTAGGCAGGGTGGGAAGAGGTGTAATCCGGGAGCTGTGGGAGTGGGTGGATTTGTTGTAGATGTCTGTGTTGAGTCACTTGCCGGAAATGGAGATGAAGAGGTCCAGGAAGGGGAGGGAGGTGTCTGAAATGGTCCAGGTGAGCCTGACGTCGTGGTGGAAGGTGTTCATGAAATTGGTGAATTGTTCAAACTCCTCGTGTGAGCTCGAGGTGGTGGTGATACAGTCATCAACGTAGCTGAGGAAAAGATGGGGAGTAGTGCTGGTTTAGCTGCAGAAGATGGACTGTTCCATGTAGCCACCGAAGGGACAGAGAGCTGGGAACTGCGCAGGTGCCCATGGCTACCCCTTTGGTCTGGAGGAAGTGGGAGGATTTGAAGGAAAGGTTGTTAAGGGTGAGAACCAATTGGATGAGTGTATCACTGAAAGGGTACTGGTTGTATTGGTGGGAGAGGAAGAAATGGAGAACTTGGAGGCCCTCATCATGGCGGATGGATGTGTACAGGGACTGGATGTCCATGGTGAAGATGAAGTGTTGGGGGCCAGGGAAACGCAAGTCATAGAGGATGTGGAGGGTGTGCATGGGGTCCCGAACCTATGTGGGTTCTGCCACAGGGTGGTGGGGTTGTTTAGTGCATGTGTTTCAAAAATGTTCTCTGAAACATACCGCAAGTTGGCATCCAGTCTTCCTAACGTATAGGAGATTATACCAAGAGCAATGGACACAGTAGATAATGTGTGTGGAAGTACAGATAAATCTCTGTCAGATGTGAAAGCATCCGTTGTGGCCTTGGACAGAGGTGAGGGGAGAGGTATGGGTGCAGGGTTTGCACTTCTTGTGGTGGCAGGGGAAGATGTCCTTTGAGGCCATGGACGAAGGTAAGGAGGTTGAACAGGTCATCAACTTCACAAACACCTTCCACCTCGACCGCAAATTCACCTGGACCATCTCAGACACCTCCCTGCCTTCCTCGACCTCTCCATCTTCATTTCAGATGACAAACCTAACACGAACATCTACTACAAAACCAACAATTCCCACAGTTACCTGGACTACACTGGGGATACAGGACGCCAACTTGTGGAACTTTTCAGTAAACATCTCTGGGACACATGAATGAAACAACCCCAACATCCTGTGGCTGAACACTTTAACTCTGCTTCCCATTCTGCCAAGGACAAGCAGGTCCTGGGCCTCCTTTACTGCCAAACTCCAGTTACCCGACACCTGGAAGAAGAATGTCTGGGGGCCCTCCAACCACATCGGATCAATGTGGATTTCACTAGTTTCCTCAATTCCCCTCCCCCATCTTATCCCAGATCCAACCTTCCAACTCGGCACTGACCTCTTGAACTGTCCTACCTGTCCATCTTCCTTCCCACCAATCTAGTCCACGCCCAGCTCCGATCTATCACTTCATCCCTAACTTCATCTACCTATTGCATTCCCAGCTACCTTTCCCCCAACTCCTCCCCCCCCCTCCCATTTATCTCTCATCCCCCTTGGGCCAGCCCCTCATTCCTGATGAAGAGCTTATGCTGGAAATGTCGATTCTCCTGCTGTTCAGATGCTGCCTGACCAACTGTGCTTTTCCAGCACTGCACTCTTCAACAAACGGCAGATATGGTGAGGACTTATCCTGCAGACTTCTCAGCAGCCCATGCTGGAAAGAGAGTCACTCTATACTCATTAAGTCTTATCTTCTTTGCAAGGACTTCCAACTCTTCAATTTTAAGCATCTAGCTTTTAAAAGCAGGTCCATGGTGGACTGCTTCAATGACCACTTGCCTCCTGGTTGGTTAATCTCTTCTGAGACTGTGTTCCACTGGATTCCATAAACTGCATTCCAGCATCTACTTATGAGCACAGTTCAGACTCTTTCCCAGGTAAATAGCTGCAGTAGCTGAATTTTACATCTGCTTCAAGATTTCTCAACTACGTTAAGCAGATGCCACTTGCAAGCTTCCTTCAAACACACTCTCAGTTGCACTGGTCTATTATTGGCATTTATGGCTTCTTTCAAGTCCCATTTGCTCTAGATGTCTCAGGGATTTACCTTATGAATAATTCAAACTCTTCGCTACACCAATGGTTTCTGTGAATTGTCCACATCCTGCTTTTCAATATGCATCCTCTTCACCTGCTACAGAACACTCTGGGTTCATAGGCCTACATTTTCTTATCCCGCCATGCATTTCATATGGTCAAGCTTTGACATCCATCTCTACAATGAAGGCACAAGACTGCATCAGCAGCTGAGTCAAGAGTGTGGTGCTGGAAAAGCACAGCGGTTCAGGCAGCATCCAAGGAGTAGGAGAGTCGACATTTCGGGCAAAAGCCCTTCAGCAGCTGCTTAGGATAAAAAAAAAGTTAAGCATTTGCAGCCTGTTTTGCACTGTGCTTGTGTCAGAACTCCCAGTGCATACTGATATTTGGAGTTCTTGGCTTCTACCTGGAATCCACCACCATCCTCAGACAGTCAGGTAAATCAACATCTTTCTTTCAACAATATTCACTTCAACAGTTATTGTGATGAGTTGGGAAATGTGGAAGTGAATATGAATGCAGCTGCCTCTGGTCAGGCAAAAGTGCAGCATAGAAACAGAGTGAAAAGACATTAATACTCCTGAGTGGAGGATCATCCTTCAGTTGGCCTGGAACAGGGTTCCAGAAATAGATGCTGTGTTAACACGCTGAGTCACCAACCCCTCCTATATTTCCAACTGCATGGAACTCTACCCCAGTTGGAGCTACAATTCAGAACATTTTGCTATCATTTACCTAGCAATAGGACTGCATAAAATTCATGTCAGTGGCATTTAAATTTGGGTTTAAATATTTTTCTGTGTGGTACTAAAGTTAAAATTTAATAACCTTTTGCAATGTCTTTCTACTCGAATGATGCATGTCATAGTAGCTAGTGTTATTGAATCAAGTAATTTATTGGTCAGAGTATTGAGTACAGGGGTTGGAAGGTCATGCTGCGGCTGTACAGGACATTGGTTAGGCCACTGTTGGAATATTGCGTGCAATTCTGATCTCCCTTCTATTGGAAATATGTTGTGAAACCTTATAGAGGTTTATAATATCTTGAGGGGCATGGCTAGGATAAGTGGACAAAATCTCTTCCTTGGGGAGTCCTAAACTAGAGGGCGTAGGTTTAGGGTGAGAGGGGAAAGATATAAAAGAGACCTAAGGGGCAACTTTTTCACGCAGAGGGTGGTACGTGTATGGAATGATCTGCCAGAGGAAGTGATAGAGACTAGCACAATTGCAACATTTAAAAGACATCTGGATGGGTATATGAATAGGAAGGGTTTGGAGGGATATGGGTCAGGTGCTAGCAGGTGGGACTAGATTGGGTAGGGATATCTGGTTGGCATGAACGGGTTGGACTGAAGGGTCTGTTTCCATGCTGTACATCTCTATGACTCTAACTTTGAAACTAAAACACCTTAAAGATTTTTGTTGACACAACTTCTTGTTCACAGCCTGTAGCAGCAGTGTCAGTGTCTGAATTATGCTACAATACTCAGTTACATCATATACTGGGGTTTTAAACAAAAGTTCCTGCCAAAGACAAAGGGCACAGAAGGGAAGGAATATTGGTGCACAGAGGCCGTACTGTTTAATAATGTGGAATATTTTGCTATAAGTATTCTCTACTTACGTATTCCTAACATGTTGCAAGCACAAACAAAAATATGGAGAAGTCAGACTTTTGAGAGAGTCCCACCTGTTAATGAAGCAAGATCTGCAAAGGGGAATTCCTGCCATTAATGCTGTCATGGACAAGAGGGTGAGATGAATATAGTTATCTTGTTACTGTCCACCTCTCCTGTCCATAACATTGGTTGTTTTTTTCACAACTTCTTTTATTTATCTTTTCCTTTTTAAAAATTAGTAGTGCTGTAATCCCCTGAACCCTACTTTAAAAATCCAATTTTAAAAGACCAACTGCAAATTATTTAGGAATAAAACTAAGCAGGGTTTATTACTTCATTCAAAACCTGGGAAATCATTCATGACACACATTCCCTCACATATGCATTAAAAAGAGAAATAGAAGGAAAGGAGAGGTTCCAGATTATAAATTACATAACACTAAATATGTCAGAATTAGTTGGTGTGACTTAAAGATTCTCAGGTATGTAGGTAAGGTTCTTTCAAATGGCTATGCACATACGCTCTTTCGTAGGAGCTCAGACTCAGTTGAATTACAAATGAAAGTGCCATAGATAGAAACTGGAAATTGGTTCATTTTGCAGGTGAATTGTAAGTTTATTTTCAGAAATAAAGCTATTACAATCAAAAATGTTTCTCTTTTGGCAGAGCCTAAAGCTGTTTCCTCTTTGGGTGTTACTATGATAAACTGATTCAAGCAAACCAACAGCTTCAGCCGAATGGCTGGAGTTTCAGGTTTAGCCACTCAACTAATGAGGTGCCTTTGGATGTCCTGGGCATAACGTATTGTGTTTTGGGAAAGACAAACATGCAGTCATCAGGATCCAGTCAAGCCATAATGAACTTTGATGGTTTCCTTTGATTCAAATTAGCTGAGGTAGATATCCTGTCCCTAGTTATTTGTGTTGATTTGACAGGAATCCTCATACAATGCACAGAGAGTCATATTCCTGGTAATTGCTCAAAACTTTTATGAGCTGGCAACTTTCACAATCTGTGCTCAATAGCAGCAATTTAAAATTTCTTGCAAGAGTCCATTGTCAGTAAATATAAGCAGAGAGTTTTTGAAATTTACTCAAGGGATTTGGATGTTGTTGGCTGAGTCAGCATTTATTACTCATCCCAAATTGTGTTGGTGGTAACGAGCTGTCTTCTGGGATGGCTGCTGTCTGTTTAGAGTCGGTACAGCAATAAAACTGTAAGGGAGCAAGTTGCTAGATTTTTGCTCAGTGGCACTGAACCAAGTCAGGTGGTGAATGGTTTGGAGAAGAGCTTGGAGGTGTGTGTGTGTGTGTGAGGTTTTATATAATGGGAGTTTAATAAAAATATTCAGTTTTAACTGGTTCATACTTGTTTAAGTGCAAGTAGAACCTATTTATTTGTAATTAATATGATTGTTAATAATCATAGGACAGCTTTCAGAATTGAAATCCAATCCAGGAGCTAATTCACTGACAATGACACTTTTAATCATCATTGTTCAAGCCTGATTTACTGTGGTATTGGGAGAGCTCCTATGGTGTTGGGTATGAGTACCTCCATCTTCTCTGCCATTTTCTCTTCCAGGACCTCCAGGGGAGTAACAGGAAAGTGTGGGTGACCCTTTGATCCATATTTACTAAAAGGTAGTCTTTGTTATGGTCCCTTTGGAGACCCATAACTTGAAAGAAGTAAATGTCACAAGTGTCCAGAACAGAAGGAACAAATTATCAAAATTTCACCTTTTAAAAGTTTAACTGTAATAATAAAGAGAAAATCAACAAAAAGTGCTCATTAGTAGTATTAAATTGTATTCCATTGAAACTATAGATTACACTTAAATACTTGATACAGTGGCACCACGTGCAGTCCCAATATCTCGCACAGCCATCTGACTCTTGTAAAGTTTCATCACTCATCACACAGGATCTGATCTTCAAGTAGCTGTGATGATTACTTTGTTCCATTTGAGTTCCACAGAGCATCGCTAAAAGCTTTCTCCACTTTGGTCATGACAGTCCCAATGATGTAACTTTCCCAGAGCCACTTTGATGTGGCCACTCAATAATATGGCGCCTCTGGTAAAACTATCCAGCTCTTCAGTGGACTTGGATGACTCATTTGGCTTTTTCAGGTTTGAGTCGTTTCAGCAGACTGCCACTCACTGCTTCACAGCCACACTCCAGACTTTGACCACAAGCTGAAAAACCCTGAACACCAAGAGCCCCAATCTGTTCTGACCACAGGCTGGAATCCTGCTTCCAATTGGTTTGTTTCCATAGCAACCTATCAGAGGCTCACTTTTCAGGAGTCACATCCAGGAAATTCAATTAAGAAATCCCCTAGAGACCTAATTTATGGGTTTCTGTTTTGACTATAAATGATCAGAAATTGCTGGAAATTCTCAGGTCTGGCAGTTCTGAGGAAGGGTCACTGCACCCGCAATGTTAACTCTGATTTCTCTCCACAGATGCTGCCAGACCTGCTGAGATTTTCCAACAATTTTTGATTTTGTTTCAGATTTCCAGCATCTGCAGTTCTTTCAGATTTTTTTAGCTGAAAAAATACGGGCTTCATCGAGGCTTTTCAGAGTTTTTTCATGAAAATTGTAAGCATACAGCTTAAACTCAGTTTAGCAGGTGCATCTGCATTTGATGTCAGGACAGAGAAGGCATCAGTAATTTCATATGTCACTTGAATGCGCTGATTCAGCAAGACGATCATGAGGACAACACATTCTCAAATGTCAGAGCTGTGGGAGTTCAAATACCAGGATCTTAAATAAACAATATCTTGCAGCTCTGTTGTCTATCCCAGCACCTGCACACACAGTATCTGCCTGAATGAAAATTGGCCCTCAAGTACTTGATTCTAAGATTAGGATAAACAGAACATTCTGTAATTGGAAACCCCTCATTTGGCAAATGCTGATGTCAGATCCAACATACTCAGCTGGAAGATGTCGGTCATGGAGAAGGCTACAGGATTCATACCCTGATTCTCCTCAGAATCCCTACAGTACGGAAAGAGGCCATTTGACCATTGAGTCTGCTCTGAACCTTCAAACAGCATTCTACCCAGACCTTGCCACCCACCCTATCCCCATAACCCTGCATTTCCCTTGGCTAATCCAACTAACCTGCACACCCCTGTGACACTATGGGCAACTTAACATTGCCAAACTACTTAACTGGTGCATCGTTGGGGGAAATCGGAGCAGCTGAAGGAAACCCATGCAGACACAGGGAGAATGTGTAAACTCCACACAAACAGTTGCACGAGCCTGGAATTGAACCTCAGTCTCTGATGTTATGCTCTATCACTGTGTCACTATGTTGCCCTTCATATCATGCAGAGTCAATTAGTTCATCAAGCAGAGAATGGAGAGATGTTTAACAAATACTTGAGCATTAGCTGCTCATGGTGGTTATTCAAGATGGAAACCTTTGACTCTGCAATGTGAACACTTCCAGTCTGCAGTGGTCTATGTTTGAGGAGAGTTTATTTACTGCAGATTGCTGTGATTATTATTGTAATGTGTACCAAGGTATCAGATGGTAGTGGCTAGATTTGTTGCAAGCTTATCCATTGTCACAACATCTACTTATAAAGTTTCCTTAATATAAGATATACATTGCTTTGCTTACAAATACTACATAGAGTGCTGGAGGAGTGAAAAAAACATGAGTGAACAACAGAAAATTTGTTTAATTGAAACAGAATTTAGATATTTGTTTCATTGGATGTGTAGAAATCTACATACAGCACCTTGTCTTTTCAAGCTTTATGAAAGGTTTATCCAATTAGTCCCCTGTTCTTTCCCCATAATCCTAGAATTGTTCCTCTTTCAATTATTCATCAATTTTTGTTTAAAAGCTAATATTGGTTGTGCTTCCATCACTCATTTTACGAGCATATTCCAGACCATGAAATGCTATTGTATGTTATTTATATTAATATTGTTAAAACGTAAAATGTTCATTGCCTTAAATATCTTCAAATGGCTCAGTGAGTTTGATAAATCTCTATGTTTTGAGTTATAGAGTCATAGAGATGTTCAGCATGGAAATGGATCCTTCAGTCCAACTCATTCGTGCTGACCAGGTATCCTAAATGGAACTAGTCCCATTTGCCAGCACTTGGCCCATATCCCTCGGAACCTTTCCTGTTTATACACCCATCCAGATGTCTTTTTAATGTTGTAATTGTACCCACCTTCACCACTTCCTCTGACAGCTCATTCCATACATGCACCACCCTTTGCATGAAAAAGTTGCACCTCAGCTCCCTTTAAAATCTTTCCCCTCGCACCCTAAACCTATGCCCTCTAGTTTTGGGCTCCCCCTACCCTGGTACAAAAAGGCCTTTGCTTTTCACCTGTCTGTGCTTCTCATGATTTCATAAACATCTATAATGTCGCTCCTCAGCCTCCAATGCTCCAGAGAAAGAAATCCCAGCCTATCCAGCTTCTCTTTATAACTCAACCCTACAGTCCCAGCAACATCCTTTTCAATGTTTTGATGTGTAACCTTAGTATATTGTACCTTCAAACACTATTAGAGAGTTGCTGCAAAATTATAACAATTTTCAAAGAATAGCTTGGTTATTAGAGTCTAACAGCTGCACAGAAAGTGGACCCCTGCAGCAAAACTGAAATGATTCACATCATGCTTTATTGCTATGACCGAAATATAAGTGAATGTAAATCATTGTGACAATGAAGAAAATTAAAAGGATATAATTGAGAAATCAGCACATCCAAACTGACAAACAACAGCTGTGACCTAATTTATGGAACAATTCTATGAGGCGCAGCTAAATATAAGAAATAAAAGAGAAAACAAATGTCTAAGGTGGCAATGCCAAAAGACTTTCAGAAACAACTTGCACTGCCAAGAACCCTCAGTGATAGAGCCAACTCATTTTGTGGTGTTTCTTTCTCATGTATTTTAATAGCTCTGTTCCTTTGTTATTTCACTCATAACTGTTGTCCTTAAGACATTAAGGAATCAAAAACCAACTTTATTGATAGAAAGATGGCTTTGCATTATAAAGAGGCATCTTATTCATTTGCAGTGTAATCTCTACTAAATGTATTTTTTCTTCTAAAGAATGCTTTTGTGGAAATTAAGAAAAAGTACAGGCTTAGCAATTGGATAGCCCTGGCTTTATAAAGGGTGGAAAGTTATAATCTGCAACCTTCCAGCATTAGCTTGAAATAGTCGATTAAAATTAATATATAGTGTGTATTCTGAGGAAATCCCACAATATTCTGGTCTCTAGGGGTGTAATCATGTTGGTAGTGGGGTGTGGGGTGGGGTGGAGTTGAGGGGAGGATGGTGAGGCTGCAGTGTAATTCTGCACTAAACTAAAAATTTAACATGTCCCAGGTCACTTCCCCTTTTCAAGGGTGCTGTCTCTATAAATGGGAAGTTGCAGCAATTGTTGGACTACCCCTTTGGAAGACTGAAGGACAGATTGGATATCACACTATCCCAGGAGAGGGCATTCGTACTTCAGTATCCCCACCACTGAGGAAGCACTTGTCACAGAGATGGATTCTCAGAAAGATTTCCATGAAGGAAAAGAAAACTATTACAAATGAGCCTCCATATGGAAGACAGGACTGTAACAAGCATAATAGTTGGTCAGAATGCTTCCAAGTCATGACAGCAATGTTGAAGATGATGAAGGTTAGTGAATACATCAAACTTTGTAACTCCCACTCACCACACAGAACAATTCTCAAGCTACTCAATGCCTATCACTAAATCCCTACCTCTAGCAATGCAGTACATCCTTGTGGTGTTATGTTTCATGGTTAGTAGTCAGTATACCTTTGAGAGACATTTTCATGATATAATCACTGTGTCATGGCATGTGACCTAAGGGTATAAGGCTTGTCTACTTCATTTTAACTTGAAGCATGATAAAGTAATCGGAGTATACTGCTCTTTGTAAGCTGATAGCTTATTGTGAGCCTAGATAATGATGCACCTCCGAATGTAATGTCTGTGCATATTAATGAAATTAATGTCTGTTGGATTCTTCAATTTTGCATTATCAACACTGAGTTTCTTATGTTGGGGAAGAATACAAAAGCATTGCCGCATTATGTAAAAATACCCTGCAGAAGGCAAAACTCACATCAAACTTGAGACTCAACATACGTCCTTAACATCTTTGAAGTACTTCTCATCCATACATGGGTTCCAATGATTCCAATTGCATATACAGCTTCACATACCTCTGTTAATCACAATTATCCAAACGTGAAGGGTATATCAATTTAAACACACTGGGATGCAGGGTAGATTATTCTCAGATTCGAAGATTCTCAGGTGTGGGGACCGGATGCAGACTCGTGATGTCCCTGCCTGTACGATGTTCCCAGACGTGGCTGATGAATAAGTTTCAGTTTGGGGATAGTGGATGACCTCTACAGGTAGGAGTATCAAAGGCTGTGGGTAGCCAATAGTTTGATTGGGAGAGGTGTGCAACACTGGTGTAAATGGGAGGCCACAAGGGCAACTCAAGATGGCAATGTCCTCTGAATATTTATTAAATTGTTTGAAGAATGTGTGGCCACAGCTACCGGCCATCTGTATGGAGGGGGAGACCTCAGTGAAGGCCCATCCACGGTCAGGAAGATGCTGGCAGCTTTACCAAATTTACTGTTAATTGGACACATTAACTGGCAATAATTATCACAGCTGCAGGGTTGCTGGACAGTTTTAGACAGACACCACCTTGGGCGAGATTGCTTCGAGGTGGGAATGCAGCAGGAAGTCACCACAACTTGACATTTCCTTACTTTGCTTTTGAGTCCTGCCTTGCCTTAGAGTTTTGCACATTCAGTTTGTTAGGATTTACTGCCTGCAGGGTTGCTGCACGAGGAAGAGCAAACCCCTTGTGAACAAGCACCATCACGTGACCTAACACCCACAGTAACCAGCTCAATGACTAACACTGGGCATAAGTTGTAAATCTAACACACAACCATTGGAATCTGTGCAGAGTGGGTCATTGGGAATGATGGGCCTCAACCAGGCCAGAGCAAAGGTTTTGCTGCAGGGTCTCAGATGAGGAGGTTTCTGGGGCAGACTGCATGAAAGAATTAACAATGACATATACCAAAATATTTGTTGCAATGGCAGGTTTGCTAGAGTGCATCCAATCACTACCAAGAAGCATGGCACAGGTCATTGTGGAGAATGTGGCACCCTTGATCCATGGTGCAGCATCTCTTGGCTGCAGTCTCAGCTTCCACTGTAGCACAGGCAAAACCCTCCTGGTGGCTTAGTGATGCAAGTTAAGGCACAGGTCATAAAAAAACATTTTTCCTAGATACCTTCAGCTCTGCAGAAGGGTCACTGGACCCAAAATGTTAACTCTGATTTCTCTCCACAGATTAGTGTCACTGAGCTTTTCCAGTAATTTTTGGTTTTGTTTCAGAGGTCATAAGACTCCTATCTGCTGGTATGTGGGCACAGAAATCTGCCATGATGGACAGAAATACTTCTCAAAGAGTGTCCTGGGTGTCACAATAGTCCAGCAGGCAATCTTTGCTGCAATGAATTATGAGAATTGGTAATGTGTTCCCCCATGGGAATAATAGTGACACCATGTACCATAACCTCTATCTCAGAATAACAGCATTTGTGCTCAATGTCCTTGATATTACCCTTAAGTCAGCTGTCCCATAAGGCAGTTGTACAAGCCAAGGACTTGCAGGCCTCAAGACCATTTGCAGACAACACTTCCAAAAGTCATTACCCTGCCACACAGCCATGCTGCTGTTATTGTCATAAAACTGCATTTGAGCACCAGGACATACAAGTGCACCAACAATACAACCACTCAGATAATGCATTTGTGTAATTAGTTCTTTTGAATTGATGTTCATTGGATAAAGCTATTGAGGGAACAAATTGTAGAAGGTCCTTTTTGAACAGTGTTGGCCAAGGGGGCTTTATGATGGAGAGTTTGATATGGATGTACTTTTTAAAAATGGTGGATGGAACATAGAACAGTACAGCACAATACAGGCCCTTTGGGCCTCAATGTTGTCCCTGCCTTTTATCCTACCCTAAGATCAAACCAACCTACATTCCCTTCATTGTACTAACTTCTATGTACCTGTCCAAGAGTTGCTTAAATGTCCCTAATGTGAGTGACTCTACCACCATCGCTTGCAGTGCATTCCATGTACCCACCACTCTTTGTACAAAGATCTATGTTAGTTTCATTGATAGAGCCTTAGAAGTGTACAGCATGGAAACAGATCCTTCAGTCCAACTCATCCATTGGGCTGGAGAAATTCTTTTATCTGAAACAAAGTGTCATGATGTCCATTTTGTTCTGGTCATTTGTAAATGGTGGATGTGTTCTCCTTCCTTCCTCCTCCTTATTGTTCATCTCTCCTTCTTTGTTCCTCTCTTCATTCTTCTCTTGTACTTGATATGGACCCAGACCCAGAAGGGAATGGCTGGGGACTCAGGTTTTTAAGGTTGAGGAGGATGAAATACATCACAACAAATACGGATGCTCTCTGTGATGCGTTGTAGAGGATGCCCAAACCTTGAAGCAGTGAAACCTTTGGAAGATTGTGGTTTGTTCCACAGTGTTGCGAGTGGTTCCATGACTTCCACTGTATGCCCTCTGACCTCACATTCTGCAGTTGTGGAAGGGTGGCTGCGGTGATTCATTGACTATATGCAAAATTGAGCATGTTTCATCAAGCAAAGAAGCTGTATTATGGCTTGGAGTCCTGAAAACATTTGCTACTGTGGATTGCCACCAGATAAAACAGTATGATTATTATCAGGATAGCAAGAGTTCATCAGGATGAACTTCTTGATGTAATCACACACCACTGCATGTTCATCCATGGGTGGTCATCCTTGTGTGTGCAGTATCACAAATTGTTAGCATCAAAGGTTCACATGGGCAGTTGATGGTGTCGTGCATCTCCAGGAAGCTCCTCCTCCTGGCAAATCTACACTTCCTTTCATCTTCTCCATTCTCAGGGAAAGGAGGGTGAAGCTCCAGTGAACTGCAACGACTGCAATCACTGGCCGTGGCCTGAAGAATTCCTCATCTATAAACACATCTGTAAACTTCACAGTCACTGCAAGGGCCAGCTTTCTGCTGTTTTAAGACTCTAGGTTAGTGTGAAAGGAATGCCATAATGCTGTGAACAATGGCCTCCTCACGCACTGCTTCCAGCTCACAGTTAAAATAGGGGCAGTGCTCACAGAGTGTTCATAGAGGGAAAACTTCTCATAAAGAACACTCTCCATATCCTTCTTATGTTGTAGAGCAAATAGTACTCCAACCACCTTTTCCACACTATGCATGGCAATGCTTCTTCTCCCTTCATCTGTTCAGAAAGACCTTCCAAGTTGCTTCAGTAACTCACCAGAGTGCTTCCACAAACTACCATCTGGAATTTGTGAGTGCCCCTTTAATTAACCCAAAAGTAGAACTTGCTTGCTTCTGAGTGCTCACTGTTGCAGGAGTGAATAACGAGGAAACTGTCCGTGCGTGTGTTCATCAAATTTCAGGAGGCCAGTGAAATAGAACTGACATCATGATACCACAGGTTCAATGTCTTCAGAGATGTATTCCTGCCTGTGCCACTAATGCTGCACGAGCTTCACAGTAATTGGGTAGTAATGTACTTCACACATGGAAGGCAGATGGGTATTTGTAACACCACTAAGAGCACCACAAGCCAACAATTAAGAAGTGCAGAACTAATGAAATGTAATGCTTTCTATCTGCTAAAATTAAGACATGATGACACTTGAGAGAAGTCACAATCCCAAAAATTGGTTTTAATCTTAGATATGGTTAATCTTCTGAAAAGTAATTTAACAAGTGAAAAAATAGCTATAAATTGTAAAGTAATTGAAATTGTAATAGAGATGGTAATAACAATGATATGATGTTGAGCCACCATGACACGTGAATAATTGCTGTCATTAAAATGCATCATTGCTGTGAATTTTTTTGAATGAATAATGAAGTGGCTTGTATTTTACATTCAAAATTTCTTTATTCAGTGATGTTCTTGTATTTCTAAATTTAATATAGGAAATTGGTGTCGTTGTCTAATGAATCATACTAATTAAATGGATTCCATATAAAGCGTATTTAATTCATATTCAATGCAAAGAAGTTAGAAAAATCTCTGGGCTATGTTTTATATTTTTCCATTTTTGCTATTCATTCCCCATTCATGACTTTGCTACATGTGAAGATCGTTGAGTTCAGTTATCTCTCAATTCAACCATGATGTTGACTCAGCATTGCAAATTTCTGTCATGGATCTTCATGACTCTGAACAGGCTCATTCCTGACCCACAAATCTTTGGGCCTAGCTGAAGTAGGTCTTTCCGCCCATTGAGTCTGTTCTGTCTTTCAAGGAGATTGTAACTGATCTGACAATCCTCAACTCCACTTTCTTGCCTTTTCCCCACGATCCTTGATTCCCTTACTAATTAAAAATTTGTCTATCCCAGCCCTGAATATACTTAATAACCCAACCTCAAGGACTCTGTGCAGTAAAAAAAGCAATTGTTTTGCGTCCTGCCTACCACTCTTAAAGTGGTTTCTGAAAGAAAATGCATGAGAAAAATACTTTCTAGAGACTGGAATGCTCCTCACAGTTGTATGCTGACCATTACTGATCTCTGTTCCAGCCTCATGCCCAAATGCTTCCTGTCAGCTGTCGACCTACATGAAACCTAATAATAGTGACACATTGTCCCAAATTTGAACACTTTTTCACCAGTGAGGTGCCCATAGTTGCCCATAGATGCCAGTGAAATATGTCAGTGCCGTTCAGATGAGGACTGAGCCTCAATATCTCGGTCTTAGTCCTCCCTGTTCTGGCACAGCATGGGAAATCATCAGGAACAAGTCTCTAGGTCACTATGTCTTAAAAGTATTACTATGATTTATGCACTTAGTGAAAAATTTAGACTAGCATCATTTGGTTCACTATTTAATTTTCTGATGAAGGGCTTATACCTGAAACGTCGGCTGTCCTGCTCCTCGGATGCTGCCTGATCTGTGCTTTTCCAGGCCACGCTTTTCAACTCAGACTCTCCAGCATCTGCAATCCTCACTTTCTCCTATTTAATTTTCGTTTCAAATAATTTTGGTTTCAAGGTGAACTCCTAAAATCTTCCACAATTACTTTACGGATTAAAAGATGGAATTGTTACATGACTTTCAGGTCTAAGTGTGATACTGTCTTTCAATGAACAATTTCTGGAAATCTCCGAATTATAGATTCATATTAAAATGAATACTGCTGAATAGCTAGGTTTAATTATGCCTGAAATGGGCAATTTTTTTATCCTTAACACCATAGGTACAAGGAAATCATTTCATCACTGAATAAAAAAAATTTTTTTTTCTGCCATTTCAATTTATTATTCATCAGTGTGTGTTAACTGTGAAGTTTATCACAAATTCGGCACATACAATTCTTTTCCATCAGACTTTGTTCTTGAATGGTGAGAAATATCCACTGAATAATTAGTTAGGTACCTTATTCTTCCTATGTCCAAAGATAAATTTGAAATTCTTGCGGTCAATCTCCAAAGCATCTCCAACTCTTAAGAGAATATTCAAATTAAATTGAATAATTACCATTTATGCAGGAGATATTAGCACAGGTATAATTCAACTTTAGTCATGATGCCATACATGTTGAAAAGTGGGGCATACATCCATATAAAGAGAAGATAGATGAGAAATATTAGGATCACCTAATTTCAATATTGATGGCAGGGCTAGGAACAAACCCCTCTTGTACCATGATCATTATGCCTCATGGAAAAGTGTGGTAGGGGGTGGAATTGGGTAGGGAATAGAACAAGGATGCAACCTTCATACTTAAGGGCTACACTCAGTTAAAAGGCTAAGAATAAATTGGAAAAAGGAACACAAAAATAAGCATCAACTTTCTCTCAGGCTGATGTTTACAATTTGATACAATTTCGAGAATGGAGTGCTGTGGTTGATTTAGCACAAGTGATGAATCTATCACAGGCAACAACACAAGCTATATGAATGATGAACATACGCTTATAATTGGCACTTCCAGACTACAAAGGACAACCTTGCAGTATTAGATGAAATTTAATGACCAGCAAAATTTAAATTGTTTTCAGATGAATAACAGAACAACCAAGCAGAGTGCATCTGCAAAAACAAACAGATAACACAATTATCAAATAGTATTCTTTAAGTTGTTGTATGGCACTATATTCTTGTCCCAAGAGCAAAGCACTTAGCAGTATAAGCTAATTATCTCATATGTCAGACGGCACACTGGCTATTCGACATCTATGGCAACAGTGGTGACTGTTCACCTACATCTTTGCAATAAGCAGCCCATTTTCATGAACAGATGGTGTATCTACAGGAAAGACATGTGTCAAGACCAAGCATAAGGCAGGCAAAGATTGCAAATGTATTTGACTAGATTCTCAAGAGACTTCAACTCCTAGCCAAAGGCATAACGATGATGACCTTGAAACTTCCCATGCAGAAAATGCTAAAAGAGGATTTTCATGCATGGTCTCTCCCAAGATATATGTGAGGTGATGAGATGACAATGAAGTCCATTTCCCTCCTGTGAGCTAAGGTTCAAAACTGCTGCATCTCATTGTCCAGCAGCCTGGAGAAAATAAGAGAGCATAGTTATGTATTTCTCACACCATGAATTATTCAAGCAATTTAGTCATCTCAATGGGGAAGCGCTGAATAAAAGACTGTAGGTCTTGATATCTATCTGAACAGAACAATATCAAGCAAAGTATGAAATGTATAAGGATGCAATTTTAAGGAACTTAAAGAAAATGGCTTGAGTCTCAGGCATCCTTCAAGTTTTGTAAGGGCCATTCTTGAGCTGACTGTTGGTAACCAAAGTCTGTTAACGATGTAAAACCTACTGGGGATGATTCAGAGGTCACTTCTTTTCACAACAATCCGATCAGCTCCTCATAAACATCTTAATATTTGCAGGACCTCAATCCCAGGGAGCTGTGGCAAACAATCACATCTGCATCCAAGGACTAAGTGACCCTAAGAGAAAGTCCTCCTCAAAAAAAAGGAAATCATAATAGTTCTCAGCAGAGGTATTTTTCATTGATGTTTACAAGGGATGTCCACAGTAACGAACCAAGCTGTGTTTTATGGACAATAATCACAAACTCAGTGAAATATCACATGCAAGGATTTTGTGTTTGGTTTTCTTGAAGAAAACAGCAAATATGCAAGCTCAGAGTTTAAATATGAGGAGGTAAGATTTTGCTTATACTGTCGACAAGTGAATGAGAAAACACAGATTTCTAATGGTTCGAGACTCTCAGATAATAGACTGCAATTAATCTTTTAATACACGCAAAATGCATTTGCCTCATTGCTACCAATCAGTTGCCTTTTGCATCAACCCGCTGTTCTTATTAGTCTTCAGCATCAGCAGTGACATCATTGCACTTTCTAAAATTCTATGGGAAAACTACCATCAGTATTTCCCAGATCGCAAAGTTATGAAGCTCCACAATTCACAAGACAATGCTAATCATGTCTTACAAGACACCTGGGACACATTGTAAAAACAGAACCATCATTTAGTGTCCTAATAGTTTGCTCAATTCATCCTGTAAAAGATTTATACTTGAAACATAGAACAACTGCAAATGTCTGTGCCATATGGTGAACATTATGAGTAATTAAGTATACCAGCAGGCAAAGTTCATGTACAAGCACGGAAGTATTGATACATCTTCCAATTTCAAATGGGAATAAGGCATTTACTGCAAACAGACAGCTTAAGAAAAATAAATTCAAGGTCATGAATTAAGTATAAAGCTGTACTGTTTATGTGTGTAAATGGGATGACATAAACAAATCTATGGGGATTATAGAACATGCATTTTGAGAACAAGATTTCTTTATGACACCAGTTGGAATGCCTGAGAAAGTGAAATTCCAAAATACTATTATTCTAGGCACAAATAGTTCAAGTCCTAGATTCTGTCATTTAAAATTTGATTGGTAATGTGATAATCAAGTTCTTGGAAAAGCACCAAGAAAATTGCATTTTCCAGCAAAAAACACATAATGGCAGCCATGAGATTATTTTGTTTCTGATGAAACACATTGCTGAAATTCATGAACTATTAGAAAAAGTTACCTTGGCCTGTCTAATCCCACTTGGCTTTAACTCAATGCTTGTGCTATCCACTGAGGGACAAATTCAATTTAGCAGAAAATCACTGCCAAAAACACAAGAGAGTCAGTTAACCTTGTCAATCAAAATCGACATGAGCTGCAAGAAATTCACATTTAATTTGACACAACATCAAGCAATGTTTTTGTCTCAACTAAATATGAATATAAATCCACCAATCCCCCACACTCAGCATGGAACCATGCTTGTAGGGAACATTAATTCAGAGATAAACTATCACTGCAACAATGATTCTCCAGCTCATACAGCCCTGGAGCAGTGGAGAGCACATCATCACTGTGCAGCTCAGAGTCAACTGCCAAAAGCAATAAAAGGGTAAATTTTCTGCTCTGTTACACATCTGAGGAAAACACAACTGGAGACTGGTGAAGTTGAAATATTGGCTGAGATTACCAACACTCTTTCTGTCCTCATATTGCAGCATTGACTGGGGCTGGTAAAAGCAGGAAACATTCTGAGCAGTACTTAATTAGGTAGGAACTAAAATCTCCGTTTCTTAACTTTGCTGTAATTTTGTGAGATAACTGAAAGGTCCATCAGCAGTGGAGCAGTCAACATACTGCATGTGGTGGGAAGCATATCATTCAGTTGTGCATCATGAATACTTATTAATTGGTAAACATGCCAGAACAAGTCCTACCTTCAAGATTATCTCAATAGTACATGGAAATCTCACAACTTCTGTTTCCTGAAAGTTTAATGTGGTGAACATTATGCAAAGTTGTTCAGTCTTTAGAGCTAGGATGATAATTTGTCTGTCTAATTGAACAGCACAGTAAGTTACCAGGACAAGATAGCAGAAAGGATGAGGTGGAGTTGGAGACTGCTCAAGTCATCAAATGATGTCACAAGTAGAGTAGTAAGAGGATGTGACTTGTGCTTGGTTTCTCACGCAGCAACACAGTTGGGCACAGTAACCCTCAGTACACAAGCACCAAGTGTCACTACTTCCTGACGGGGTAGACCATTTAGGACAGAGATGAGGAGAAACTACTTCACCCAGAGAGTGGTGGCTGTGTGGAATGCTCTGCCCCAGAGGGCAGTGGAGGCCCAGTCTCTGGATTCTTTTAAGAAAGAATTGGATAGAGCTCTTAAAGATAGTGGAGTCAAGGGGTATGGAGATAAGGCTGGAACAGGATACTGATTAGGAATGATCAGCCATGATCATTTTGAATGGCGGTGCAGGCTCGAAGGGCAGAATGGCCTACTCCTGCATCTATTGTCTATTGTCTATTGTCTGACCTTTAATCTGATCCCGGTGTTTCCGTGTCACCTGTACTTTGTGGAAGAGTTTTTAAAGAAAAATATCTTTGGCAACATGTCCATTAAGATGTGGTCAACATGTAGCATCTTTGAGACCCTGTGGGAAAAGGAGAGGCCTGATCCTGGCAGGTGATTCGCTAAGCAGCCTGTCAAACCCATTTGGTAGACTGCCTCATCACCAAAACTAGCCAGTAAGCACCAAAATGTAGCTTGGCTCATGGTGAGAAGGGCACTGCTAGTCAAATCCTTCAGACACACATGGTCTCTTATTGCCACCATGTGCTGCCTCAAAGCAGCTGTAGTGGTGAAGAGACTCTCACATTTCCTTCTGGAACGTGCATGGAAAAGGCAAAACAAGGGCTGGAGAGAGATGCAATGGTTTTTGTTGAGGTTCATCTAGAGCAGTTCCATGACACAGGACTTAGTACTCTATGGGCTGTTTCCTAGGACGCATACCAAGACACACCAAGACTACACCAGAGGACCATCAACTCGGTGAAAGACACTCTTTGGTCTGCCTGAAATTTGTTGGTCTTCCAGAGCAAAGAGCTGACATTGAATGTTGCAGGCTGGTATATTCCAAGGTTCGGGACTACATGCTGCTGGGCGTGCTAAAGCTGTCACCAAGGCGCAGAGGAGTAAGACCATTGTCTAAGGTCTTTTTGCAATGAGGGTCCAATCAGTTATCAGACCCACTTTGGTGCCTAAAATTTATGTAAACAGTGTCTTATCTAAGTAATAAATGCCTTGGGACTTTTTCTTTTGGAACAGCAATGAATGCTAAATTCCATTGTTTGTTTGGTCTTAATGTTTATAGAAATGCTTCAGAAACTGTGCAGGTTTATAAAGATTTGTTTTGAATAAAGTATCTTTTTGCAATTAAGAAAATGTCTAAGGGAGCCAGGCTCCAGCTTTCGTCTATCTTTGCAGTAGCCTCATCCTGTCAGGGCAAGGAAGTTAACTGCAACATTCATGGTAGGTCACTAGATAAGTCCCCTGCTCCTGCCAAAAAATGGTGGAAACCCCACAAGGATAGCACTGATGCTCAAATCAATGAAGTTATAATAAACCATCTCTGCTTCTTGCCCACATGGTTATGGCCACATTTGGATGTGCAGCACATCGTATCTTACGCTCATTTACCTTCGCCAGTCTGTTCAGCAAATTTTTTATGAGGAAAACAACAGATTTTGTATGATCGGCCATGTCACATGGCCTTGAAAGTATAAATCATGCCACACAGATTGACAAACAATAAAAGCTGACCTTGAACACATCACCACATTGTTGCAAACATGGCAGAGATGTGCTTCAATCTTTTTCATTCAGTAATAACTGCCAAACACATAGTATGACAGTTCAATGAGCCATCCAAAAGAGGACACCACAGCCTATGCACATACTGCATGCTTAGTCAAATGAAAATAAAATTCTTATGTCTATATACATGTGTATACCTTATGTATATATAACACCTTCTAAACCTACAAGAGCAGCAGACATGGGAACACCTGCAAGTTCCCTCGAAGCCCTTCTGGCTAAAGATTGCTGCAATTGCTTCAGCTTTATGTTTTGTACTGATTTCTGGGCTCATCCATCATTGAGGATGGAGATATTTGCAGAGCGTTCTCCTCCAATAAGTTGTTTGGTTGTCCACCATCATTCACAACTGGATGTGGTATGACTGCAGAGTCTAGATCTGATCTGGTGAATATGGGATTGCTTAGCTCTGACCATCACTTGCTGCTTCTGCTGTTTGGCACCAATGGGGGTGAGGTGTCAAGTTGTGTATGCCTGGTGTAACTCTTAACCTGCCCTCCTGCACTCTTCATTGAACCATTGTGGCTTGCACCCAGGTACATTTTGGATTCATGAACTGAGCAGCTAGGTTATGCAAGTGATTTTTGTTTCCCAGACATTACGCTTAAATTTAGGGCAAATCTGTAACCTCATTGATTGACCTTTATCATAATACAATTACGCTTTTATTTTGCTACTTGAAAATCTAAAATGTTTTTCACTTCTGGTTTGAATGTGAATATTTTGACTGGATTCGTCACCTACCTTCTTGCGACATCATTGCTTGATGTCCTTGACATCTCCTCGCCATGGCTCCAGATTTACTATCACATCAGGAAAGGGGAAAGTCCTGTCACAAGAATCACTAAAACTTTGAGGACAGCTTTTTTTATGGTCAGTGGCTGGTGTCCTTATTTCACCACTAAACTCAAAATTCAAGTTAAAGTTGCTTTGATTGCCTTTGCAACTTAGAATAAGTTACAATGTAGTGGTGACCTCACATCGGAATGAGTTATTGTTCCAAGATATTTTCCTTTAAGCCAAGATACCATTGTACAGAAATCTGCCACTTCATTTGTCTATTTAAAAAAAATGGCTGTTTGATGTGTTAGTTAGAATGTTTCCTAATACATGGAATTGATTTTTTGGTCAACACTTAATGCTTGTAATCATTCACAGATCTTTGGTTCTTTAACAGTATTAAACATAAACTTTCAATATCGATTTATTTAGTGAAGAGAAAATGGTTACAGGACCATTTGGCTGCTCTGAATTTAATGACAATTATAACTATGCTGCATTTAATTATTTAACAACAACAAGAGCAGAAGTCGTCAATTAGTTCAATACAGTCAGAAGTTAACTTCAAATGCTTTAATAAATACAAAATCCGATGAACAGATCTTCATGAAGTAGGGCTTTCAGGTTATTATTCAACATACATAGAAGAATAGGACAATTTCAGTTACACTAAATTTAATTCTCCTAACTATGATCCTGTGCTTCCTTTTCGGAGAAAGTGAGGACTGCAGTTGCTGGAGCTCAGTGTTGAGAGTGTAGTGCTGGAAAAGCACAGCAGGACAGGCAGCATCCGAGGAACAGGAGAATCAACGTTTCAGGCATAAGTCAATTTCACATTCCTGATGAAGGGCTTATGCCCGAAACGTCAATTCTCCTGCTCCTCAGATGCTGCTTGACCTGCTGTCCTTTTCTAGCTCTGGGCGTCCTTTTGGCAACTTTCACATTATGCAGACCAGTGCATTTTCAATACGCTTTTCCTGTGGCATACTTGTGCAAAATGTTTAGTGCTTGCCACGTGTTTGAGAAGATTCTGAAATTGAGATAGTCTTCAGGGTTTGAGGAGAATTTTAAGTGTCCCAGAAGGTTTGACCACATTGATAGAAGAAGAACCTGGTCCTGCATGTTTAATTACATATGCCAAGCCATTGGAAGGAAATGATGTGGGGGGGGGGGGGGGGGGGGGTGCTTGTCCAATGTACTTCAATCTTGAGATACAACACAATCACCACAATATCCTACAAAACATTAGGCTTATCTCACGATATGCAATGATTTGAATGATTCCCAACACAGTGATAACAATGATTTTCAAAATCTAGCCAACAGTTTGTTTTATTCAACCTCCCCAAGCATTTTCAAAGGCTCAGTCAAGTGCTGCCTTAATGCAGAGAACCATTACTGATTTTGATTTTCCAAAACTCCCTACTTTCCAGTAACTTGGAATTCAGAAATGAATATATTGGTATTCCAGACAGTTGGGAGAGAGAGTTGTAAAAATGAGAGAATGTAAAAACAAGATAATGTAAACTAATTATTCTGATATCAATTGTTAGGAAACTTCAGGAATCTATTGCTAATTCTCTTGTAAGTTATAATATACAACCAGATGAAGTTGATATTGTGTTACACATGAGAACTGTTGGTTGATATCTTGAATTCTGTGAAGATGTAACAAATATGGTAGAAAAAAAAGGAGCCAGTAAATCTAAGCATTCTGGGATTTCCAAATGATTTTTGATAAGCTTCCACAAAATGGTTAATAGACGTGATAAGATTATTGAATTGAGGACTGTAGATGAACATGGATGAATGATTAGGTTATAAGTCATAAGTCAAGTATAGTGATAAACAGGACATTTTCTAATTGACCAACTGTGACAATTATTGGAGTTCAGTGCATGGCCTCAGCTGTTTTAATATCTATTTATTACCTTGCTAAATGCATTGAAATTATGCTTATGTTTTGCTGATGATGGAAAGCTCGGTAGACATTTTCTTTTAGTCATTTCTGGGCAATCGTGGCTAGACCAGAATGTATTCTCCATCTCAGTTGCCTTTTGGAATGTGGTGGTGAGCTGCCTTGAGCCATTAAAGGTCCTTGTGATGTGAATACAGCTCCAAGTCAGGATGGTGAGTAGCATGGAGGGGTACTTGCATGTGGGAGTGCTGCCATACACCTACTGCTCTTTTTCCTCTAGGTAGCAGATGTTGTGGATTTGATAGGCACTGTTAGAGGAGACTTTGTGAATTTCTGCAGTCCATCTTGTAGATGGTGCATATTACTGCCATTGTGCATTTGAAATGGAGATAGTGAAGTTTACTGGTGTTCGATGGGGAAATTCAGCATGTAAATTGGTAACTGATGGGTCATTTAGTGGTGGACAATAAAGGAAAGAAGTATCATGGGTCATTTGGTGGTACATAAAAATTTAGTAATGCATAAAAGCATCTCTGATGAGATAAAATAAATAAATAGATAAATAAATAAATGTTGGTTAAGTGGGCTGTTGTGGTTTAGTGGTAATGTCCATAGCTGTAGGTCAGGAATCCTGGGTTCAGGTCTCAGCTGCACAAGAGATGTACCAGCAAACATCTGAACCTGCTGTAGCTATATGCTACAGTTTGGACTTCAGGTGGTAACTGTTTCTAATAACACTATGGTTTATCCACCAACACTATTGGTGCTTTTAAAGAGAAGTAGACACCGCACAGTATGGAATGCCTTATTCCCCCCCTCCAACTCCATTTTGATGTAGTCCCCTGCCTCTGTTCTTACCTTTCTCTCAAATTTGGTGTCATTGAACTGCCTTGGATGGGCTTTGCATGTCAATTCAAAATAGATTCAGAAACATGGATGATTTGGTGGTGTGAGAAAAAAAAATCAGTGGTGCACAAACTCACTTCTAGATTAAAAAGAAACGAAGAGAAAAAAAGAACTGGTCAGGTCGGCTATTGTGGCAGAGTGCTAATGTCCCTACCTGGAGTCCTGCTCTAGAGGGTGTCATAACATCTCTGAACAGGTTGATAAAATATCAAAATAGATATTAAAAATGTATGCTTGGTTAGAAGGAACAGTCTTGTAGTGTAGTGATAGCTTCCCTGTCTTTGAGCCAGGAGATATGAGTTCATATCCCACCTACTCCAGAGCTATGTCACAACACATTTGAACAGGGTGATTAAAAATATCTAATTGCTGGTTAAACAGTATCCCCTCATCATATCCCCTCATCATGAACTATAGTCTCAGCAGGGGCAGTGTTGCATTTCCTAAGCTGCTGACCTTTGTGCGTGGTGGTAACTCAGAGGTGCTACAAAACACTGCCCTAGGATCCACCTGCCTATTGGAGTAGGATTCACTTCTACCTTCAGCCTTGGCAGTGGGACTTCAGCCTCTGGAAAGAAAAGCAGCCCATAGGCAGATACAGCAATCCACTTTTGCACCATGCTCAACGTAAGACTAGGCGATTTATTTTTAATAACGACGATGGAGAGATTATGTTGGCCAAGATATTTTCATGCTTTCATTTTTAAAGTGTGACGGAATGTGATGTTCATGACCAGGTTGATAGGATCTGAGTTTAATGGTTCATTTGAAAGTTGACACCTTCAATAATGCAGTTTTGTACTAAAGTGTCAGCCTTGGTTTTTTGCTCAGCCTCTGCAATGTTCCAGTGAAATTCATCATTAGCTTGAGGAGCAGGTATCATCTTTTGATTAGGCATTTTACAGCCTTCCAGAATCAATGTATGATTTCAAAAATTTCAGAACATAACTTCTTCTCCAATCTTTTTCCTTCTTCTTTGAAGACTTTGCTGTGATTCTTGGTTTCCTCTGGACTTTGTTTTTGAGTGACAGCAATATTCATCATTATCTCATTCACATCAGATCTAGATACGTTCTTTTTGTCCTTCACTCCTTTCAGCCCTGCACAACCAGTCTGTCACTTCATCTTCCTCTTCCTCCGCTCAACTGCATTGAAAACCATCAGTACAGGTTGGTAAAGAAGTAACTTAAGGGCATACATTTAAAGTCATCATCAACAGAACAAAGGGAGAAGTCATACACACTTCAACTTTTACCAGAATCAGCAGTATTCATAAAATCTATCAAAGGGAAAGTTAAAAACTTGAAACAGATCAGGAAAAACAGTCCAGAGAGAGGATGGTGGAAAGCTCTTTTAGCCAGCCTGCACAGATAAACTGGGTTGAATTCTTTCCTTCTGTGCAGTAAAAGTCTCATCTTTTATTTCTTTTTCATTTTCCCACAGCCTGATCAATGCTGCCTTCTGGCAATGATAAGCCAAAACCCAACCCTAACAAACAGAGTTTGATGAATTGTGATGTTATGAAATCCAATATCTTTCCATCTATGAAAGTTGATGAAGTCATAACAAACAGTCCCTTTCAGATAGATTGCTTTCATATGCTGCATCTATTGGCATTAACCCATCAACTTCCTATGCTCCAGTGAAAAAAGTCCCAGCCTTTCCAATCTATTTTTATCTCTCAAACCCTCTATTCCCGGCAACATCCGGTAAATTTTTTTTTTGAACCCTCTCCGGTTTAATAATGTTTTTTCTATAACAGGGCCACCAGAACTGTACACAGTCCTCCAGAAGAGGCCTCACCAACATCCTGTACAACTGCAACATGGCATTCCAAGTCCTTTACTCAAAGGTCTGAGCAATGAAGGAAAGTGTGCTAAAAACCTTCTTAACCACCTCCTACTGAAATCTATTTGTATGTTTCAATGCTTGACAGCTGATATGGTTTTGAGGAGTGGGGAATGATGGGTGCAAAGCAACTAAATGTATATGGTTTGGCCTTGTGGAATGACCATAAAAGTTTGTATCAAATTGACTGCCAACAATAGGCTGACTACCAATTATTCAGGCACGTCTCGAAGATGTGCAAAGCCCACCTGCCACATTCGCAGTTGTTCTTTGGTGGCCTGAAACTCCCATTTTAATGAAAGATTTTTAAAAAGGTTGGAAAGAGGCCACCCCTACTTTGAAATTCGCGCATTCTTACTTAATTTTCATTGAAGCCCCTGTTCTTGTAAATCTCCAAGAAACCACAGTCCTTCATTGACTCTCTCTCCATGACAGTTCAGGGGGCATCCCATGAAAATTCAAAACAGTGACTACTTTGACCCTGGGTTTGACTGCTTTGACTGACACTTCTCCTACCACCACTACCAACTCACCACCACCCACTGCGCGCCACCCAAAGGAAATTACAGCCCACTGCTACAGTACCCAAAGCAGCCTGATTATGGACAGGAAACGCACAGTGCTAAATGAGCAATGACCTACTCTTTCCTCTGTCACTGCAGGTACCTTGATATTTCTTATTGATGCTCTGTGACTCACCTATTTTGACCTTTTTAAATCATGTATCACATCCTCCTGGATTAAAAACAGTGTTGGCATTTGCAATGAATGAGAGGAACACAGTGTGCTGGGAGGCACCCTGTTGCTGTCAGGTTGATCTTCTATATCTATGATGACAGAGAAAGGAAGAAATGTTATAATATTAGTTTTCAGGTACATCCACAAATGAAACTATCATTGCAAGATATTGCACGTACATGTCACGTATGACTCACTGAGAAAGGTTATCATTTCTAAAATCTGGATGCTGCTAGTGTTGAGCATTTAGAGTTTGCCTTTTCCTCTTCTCTTCATGCTTTTACATTCAAGAATATCCAGATTTGACTAATCCAAAGAAATTATGGAGTCATAATTTCTTGGTGTCCTTCAGTTTCAATATTTTCTATTAAATAAACACTGCACTAATTTGAGCATGAAACTGATGTGCTACTCTTTGCTCAGTGTAAGCTGAGATAACATTGTCTTTTGTAACTCAGTTATTTTGATGCTAATATAGAACAGATCTTCTTGTAATTATATTATAGGCATCATTGCATTATTTCCTTTTTTCTGAACCACAGCAAAAATAGATTACTGGCATAACAGGCTTTAGAAACAATGAAAAATTAGTCTCCAAATCATGTTCTAAATAACAAATTTGAATTTTACAGAAACAGCCTTGTAACAAACTAAATTATTATGTTTGAAAGAGCACAGAATCCTGTTGTTTTGTAATAATAAGTAGAAAGTGACTTATTATGTATTTGTTATGTATTTCTGAAAAATGTGCAAGATAAATGGAAGAAGCAATGATTCAATCAAAAGAGTTGAAATGTGACTGTCAAATGTTCATTAATATGTATTATCTGAAAAGTGAACCCGATTCAAGCATTTGTTCTGAAACTTACAGAAAGGTTAATGACAGTCATAATTCTTAAAGTGCAATGCTGCAGTTATTTAATACTAAGGCAGGAATGTGAGTAGACATAGAAATCCAAGTTTTGATGTCCAAGATATGCCATTCTGTCATTAACTTCTCCAAAATAATACCTCACCACCTGCCTCGCCATCAAAATGAATTAAATGCAAATTAAATGCAAAGAAATTACTATATTTGCAATACATACAAGCTACTCTCCAGGGTAAGGAATTGCGTGTCCTTGTTAGGTATGTCCCTGTCAGGCAGGGAGGTAGTGATAAGGTACGGGAACTGTGGTTTACAACAGAAATTGTGTCTCTTGTTACGAAGAAGAATGAGGTTTATGTGTTGATGAGGCAAGATGGTACAGATGAGGCCATGGAGAGTTACAGATCAGCTAGGAAGGATTTAAAGAGAGAGTTAAGAAGAGCAAAGAGAGGACATGAGCAGTCTTTAGCAAATAGAATAAGGGAGAACCCTAAAGCTTTCTATAGGTATGTGAGGAATAAAATGATGATTAGGGTAGGGAAAGGGCCAATAAAAGACAGAAGTGGGAAGTTGAGTGTGGACTCTGTAGAGATCAGAGAGGTGCTAAATGAACATTTCTCATCGGTTTTAACTCAGGAAAAGGAGAATATTGTAGAGGAGAAGAATGAGGTACGAGGTATTAGACTAGAAAGGATCAAGGCTAGTTATAAACAGGTGTTATCAATTCTAGAAGGAGTGAAAGTAGACAAGTCCCCTGGGCTGGATGGGATTTATCCGAGGATTCTCTAGGAAGCTAGGGAGGAGATAGCAGAGCCTTTGGCTTTGATATTTGAGTCGTCATTGTTTATAGGTTTGGTACCAGAGGACTAGAGGATTGCAAATGTTGTGCCCTTGTTCAAGAAGGGCAGTAGAGATGACCCAGGTAATTATAGACAAGTGAGCCTTACTTCTGTTTTAGGAAAGGTTTTGGAAAGGATTATAAGAGATAAGATTTATAATCATCTAGCAAGCAATCATCTATTTGATTTCAGATAGTCAATATGGTTTTGTCAAGGGCAGGTGTTGTCTCACAAACCTCATTGAGTTTTTTGAGAAGGTGACCAAGCATGTGGATGAGGGTGGGGCAGTTGACGTGGTGTACATGGACTTCGGTAAAGCCTTTGATAAGGTTCCACATGGTAGGCTGTTAGAGAAACTGCAGAGGCATGGAATTGAGGGTGATTTAGCAGTTTGGATTAGAAACTGGCTTTCTGAAAGAAGGTAGCGCGTGTTGGTTGATGGAAAATATTCAGTCTGGAGTCCGGTTACTCGTGGTATGCCACAAGGATCGGTTTTGGGACCACTGCTGTTTGTCATTTTTATAAATGACTTAGACGCAGGCATAGATGGATGGATTAGAAAATTTGCAGACAGCACTAAAGTCAGTGGAGCAGTGGACAGTATGGAAGAGTGTTACAGGTTGCAGGGGGACTTGGATAAACTGCAGAATTGGGCTGAGAGGTGGCAAATGGAGTTCAATGCAGCTAAATGTGAGGTGATACACTTTGGGAAGAATAAAAGGAAAGCAGAGTACTGGGTCAATGGAAAGATTCTTGGTAGTGTGGATGTGCAGAGGGATCTTAGAGTCCATGTACATAGATCCTTAATAGTTGCCACCCAGGTTGATAGTGCTGTTAAGAAGGCATACAGTGTGTTAGGTTTCAGTCATAGAAGGATTGAGTTCCGGAACTGCAATATCATGCTGCAGCCATATAAAATGCTGGTGTAGCCACACTTGGAATTTTGTGTACAGCTCTGGTCCCCATATTTCGGGAAGGATGTGGAAGCATTGGAAAAAGTGCAGAGGAGATTTACCAGGATGTTGCCTGATCTGGAGGGAAGGTCTTATGAGGAAAGGCTGAGAAACTTGAACCTATTCTCATCGGCAAGAAGAAGGCTAAGAGGAGATTTGATAGAGACATACAAGATTATCAGAGGATTAGATAGGGTAGACAGTGAAAGTCTTTTTCCTAGGATGGTTACTTCAGCATGTATGAGGGGGCATAACTACAAATTGAGGGGTGATAGATTTAAGACAGATGTCAGAGGCAGGTTCTTTACGCAGAGAGTGGTAAGGGTGTAGAATGCCCTACCTGCTAATGTAGTCAACTCAGCCACATTAGGGAGATTTAAACAATCCTTAGATAAGCACATGGATGATTTTGGGATAGTGTTGGGGGACGAGCAGAGAATAGTTCACAGGTTGGCGCAACATCGAGGGTCGAAGGGCCTATTCTATGCTGTATTGTTCTATGTTCTATGTATTGAGAGTTTTGCTCATTTCAGCTTCAATACTCCTCCAATGTAGGTGATATGTGTTAATTACCATTACAGAAAATGTTGTCATCATTTTGCTTTCGATGCTTTTAAAATAGCACAGTTATTAAATGTCCTAATTTGCAATGATCAATAGCATTCAATGACATCAAAGTGTGGGTTACAGATATAAACTAGATAGCAACTATTTCGGACCTGAAAGTCAGAGTGGTCACCAGGTGTCTCCAGCTTGTCATTTGATCCTTGGGGTCACTGATCCTTCTTGACCACATTGTGTAGCATCAGGAATCAATCCCACCAATGGTTTAATGGACAGTCAGTGTATTGTGGCCTGGAAAGATTGACCCTCGTATCAAAAGGTGCAAACACCTTCTAAAGTCAAATAGCCAGCACATGGTGCAGGAGCTGCTTAGTTTATAGATGAACCATGAAACATCATGTTGTGCCCAGGATGTACAGGGTCTATACCTTCACTTTAACTAGAAGAACCTCTGCTCATACAGCTGATGATCAAAAACAAATAACATATTTTCAAAATGTGAGAAGGTACTTACAATGGACATTGACCTACGCCACCAATGTGCCCATGAAAAGTATTTTTCTTTCCTCTTCCACTACATCTCAGAGCAGTCTTGGTGTCTTCAGCAGAGGGAGAGGAAGCCTGCCCAGAAATGGGGCCTGTTGGCCTTGGAAGTTTGGTGAGGCAGCCCCATCTGTGTTTGCGGCTAAAGAGCCCAGACATGCTGCGTGTGTCCTGTTAAGAGGCATGCTCACTGTCCTCAGCTTAAACTGCCACAGGGCAGAATGAATGTGGAGGGCTTGGCATTTCTGAGGTGTCCTGAGAGGAGTCTTCTGGGTCTGTCTGTGTGGTTCCTTCTTCTGCTGGGTGCCCACTACCACTGCCCTGTCTCCTTCTGGGGAAAGGGCACCAAGGGTGAGGTCAAGATCCCTCATTGCCCTGTCACCTTGACAATGGCTGGAGTGATGGAGTGCAAGTCCATTTATCAGGCAGACACTGAGTGTGTGGACTTGACTCTCCATGGCAGCTGCCAACCTGTCCACAGAGGCATCTAGATACTCGCAAACCAGAGACAGCATGGTGTAAACAGTGTTGATGGAATTCTGCAGCCTTTGAGATGTTTTCTCCAGTGGCTCAGACAAACTCACCTACTGCTCCTTTGTCAGCGTTCTTATTTCATTGAAGATTGGAATTGTCGACACTGCTTAGTGTCGAATGGATACCTGATTTCTGGCCAACCTCGGTGTGTCAGTGACGTGGAACTTTCCCTCATCAACCAGTTGTGGAATTGTGGAGACATGGGAGTGATATACACACCAGGAAATGCTTCTGACTCAAATCTAGAAAAAGTACCCACTAAGGTCTTAGTAGCTGAGCTGCTGGAGGTTGCAGGAGCCAGTGAATCCTCTGAGGCATGTGTGTCCTATTCCTCAGAGGTAGAGGAGGCTGGGTTTTGCAGGGCCAACCTCTTGACTGCCAAGACCATGTAAATGCTACTCATACCTGCAGGAAACAAAAGGGAGACTATGTCGTGAGAAAGAGGTCAAAGTTTGGGCATATCAAGAACACATTCAAAGCGGAAGTGGTTGAAAAAGCAAAACAGCAATGGATAATGATTCTTATTCAGCTGCCAGAACATGGAGGCTTCAGCATTTTCAGAAGTAACATGTATTTATTTGGTGACCTCACCTCCTCAGCCTCCTACTGCTCTTATCCCTCACTGACCTTCTCTTTGAATTCCTCCTGTTCCTGCTCCTCCACTGCCTCAGTATTCACCGACTTGTTTGTTACCTTAGCATTCTCCAGGACTTTCACATCTATGACATCTGAATACCCCAGAGCAACCTTGACTTCCTTCTCCTCCATTATCCCACCTCATGTAACCCTACTACCTCAACGTCCCACTCATTGTTTCATTCTACTCTCCTCCTTCTCCAACACCACTCCTATCGACTCCATGACCAAGAGCTCTTCCTCTGGCATCTGAGTTGGCACCTCAACCTTGTCCACTGTTGATGTGACCTCCTTCTCTACCACTTCGACCATCATCTACCACTGTGATCTCCTCCTTTACCACTACCTTAACCTCCTCCTCCTTCACCTTCTGCTCCTCGGTCTCCACTTATCCCTTCACTCTCTGAGCAAAGCATCCTCTGCTATTTCTCTTCCCCAGCTGCTGACTGTGCCACCTTTGCTGCCTCCTCTGAGGCAGGATGATCACCAGGATAAAGTAGGGGACACTTTGTAGAGTAGAGGGCATTGAGAGTCTACCTCCAACGGGGTAATTTACTGATGCTCAATGTAAGAAACTGGATGAGGATATTTTAGTAGTTAACAATCCAACAGACATTTATTACAAATATTATCAACCAATACTCAACTCCTCAGCACATAAGATCCTAACCTAGCATTGAGTTATTCCACCACTATAGTGGAAAATATTTTCAGTAGTGAGATGTTTCAAGTAATCTGAGGAAAGATGAAGTATTAGATCTTTATATATTCAATGCACATGCGGTATCCTCCTTTCTCCAGAGATAAAAACTTATCCCAAACATGTTTGCAAAGAGGGGTATGTTGTCAATTCAGTAATTATACAGGTAAAGCAGGGTTTACAAGACTAACATTTTAATCATTAATATCATGCTTTGGAGGTTTGACATTTCATCCTGGTTTGGTGATCACATATCCATCGAGACAGGTACACAGTATTCTCTGTGCATTTGTGGGATAACTTTGTTTTCTTGCAACTGATTGCCGTCATCCAATGCCACTTCACAATCATAACTGATGGAATATTCTTCCTTATTGTATTGTGCTGGATTGATGTGCCATACATTGATCTGAATGGACTTCTGAGCGTTAACAATGTTAGAAATGTAACATCATGGTCAATAATAACTTTGTGCAATCTGCACTGGCTGCACATTCTAGCAACCTTTGCAGTATCCAAGTACTTTCATCTGAACTTCTATCTCATATTCTCTGCCCTGTCACAGTTTTGGGGAGTATCCTCCCACAGTCCAAAGATATGCAGGCTAGCTGGATTGGCAATGTTGGAATGTGCAGGCTGGGTTGATTACCAATGGGAAATGCAGGGTGACGGGGATTGGAAGGGATGCTCTTCAAAGGATAGATAGACTGAATGGCCTGCTTCCACACTTCAACTTTTTTGTTGATTGAGTTATCTGCTCAGTGTCAGATATAATCATCCTGGTGCCTGGTTTATATTCTCATTTTAAAGCCATATCTTTACACACTGACAAATAGATGCTGCAAACATGGCAGAACATTTTTTAGTGCATTGTGGGATATAGTCTATAACCACTTATGATCTGTTTCATTGGTGAATTTCTTTCAAATAAGTATATGTGAAACAATATGATGCTAAGTACTAGAACTAAGCTTTCCTGCTCTATTTTGGAATAGTTGGCTTGCATGGTTAATAAGGTTTTCAAAGAAAGGAAATAATCTTGACAAGAATCTTGTCAAAAGGAAGCCACCTAGACCTTGTGATGCATCCAATTCAAAAATCATGACTTTTTTGACATTGTAGTATTGCAGTTAGCAAGATTTTTTTTGAGAGAATCAAACAGATATTTGAGATTGTCTTACCACAGTAATGGATGGTCTTCTGAAACAAATCTTTCCCAAAAAGTTGGGAATATACAATGAGAGAAAATGGAATATTTTGAGGCAATGTTGCAGACCCTCCTGCCAGTTCAGCATTTGATTGGCATCCGTAATCTTACCTAGACTAGGATGGACTCCATTGGTGGAGTAAATGGACCCAAACAAGTTTGTCTGACTGACGTGACACTTTGTATTATTAAATGGTGAGGCTTATTATTGTGTTGCTGCTGTCACTAGTGAATGCTGTGGTCATGTTTTGTCTTTGTCTTCCTGAAGGGCTTATGCCTGAAAGTTCGACTCTCCTGCTCCTCGGTTGCTGTCTGACCTGCTGTGCTTTTCCAGTGCCACCGTTTTCCACTCTGACTCTCCAGCATCTGCAGTCCTCACTATCTCTTTTGTCTTACCCATAACTGGGATAATGTCAGCTTTGCAAATGCAACCAGTCATTTTCTTAAAAGTCCACATGCTGCTGAAATGTTTTGGCGAACTGATACTCCAAATGATAATTGTTGGAATCATCCACATGGCGTTCTAAATGAATATCTGTTGATATTCTTGTGCTGAATAGACAGATTAGTATACCTGCTTCACATCTGGATTGGAAAATAACCTCGCTCTGTAAAATTTTGGATTTAATTTTTTAACACGGATATTTTGTATGGACACAGTATAAGTGAAAATTTGAGGCCCCTTGGAAATTAGGGAAACTCTTACTTTGGCTTAATTTCATTTAAAAAAAACACTTGATGGAGCTGCACCAATCTATGTAGTCATCTACCTTTCAAATGATACAATGCTACTTGATATCATTCAGTTCTGCTTGAAGGATTTCCTGAATACGCACGCTGTACTTATATGGAGGATCAGTAAATGGGGTTGCATTAGCCTTTGGATGCAATACTGAATCACATTTGGAAAGTGCCTTGTGTCAGTCCAGTTCCTGAATGAATAGTGATGAAATAAATAAAATATCAATATTCATTATTGAGATCATGAATAGGTCTTTTTATTGGTCTTATGATGCATAGTATTGAATTTATATTAGTTTAAGATCAAGAGCTAACATTCATTTCAACACTTGCAAATATCTATTGAAATAATTATTTAAATAATTCCTGGAATTTTATGCACAACAAAGTATAATAAATGACATAATAAACTTCCCCCTCAAATAAATTTTCATGAAGAGAACATATGCAATGACTGGTACAAAATGTTTTTTCCCCAGTTTGGAGGCTAACAGTATGTTTGACTCGATAAATTTACCTTGGCAGTTGGTGGGGATGGTGGTTGGGAAAGGGAATGGCTTTGTAAAGTTTGTAGAACCATTAACAAAGTTGAGGTTTCATAAGGTACATGTGCCCACACATTTACAGTATCAGGAAAGCTGTCAAGGGAGGCATACACATTCACACCTACACTACATGATCTGCACATTGCAGATCAACTTACACCATATCAGTTGGGGCTGAGAAAAATCCATGGAACAATATTGCAAATATCCGCTGATGTTGATGGAACTTAGTCAAATTTTCTCATAATTCCTCATTTGCTCAGCTCTGCAGCACTGAAGGATATGAAATTATGCTAACCACAAATGTTTGAGAGCTGTGCTGGGACATTCGTTGCAAATTACTGACAATGATACATATTGATAACCACTTGGGATGTCAAATTACAGCTACGTGATTCTCTTCAGTGAAATTGACGTCAACTGATAGCTTAACAACTGCTGTTCAGTGAAAATAAGATTGAGATGCTTGATTAATCATATTTATGAGAGAATTAAAACTGTCAAATGAGAATGACATCAAAGGGCATCAAATAATGTAAAACATTTCTAGTAGGGTATTGCCAAATGACCTCTCTGGCCTGACAATTAATTACAACATAGTTGGTGTCTCTGTCCATTAGGTTCTAATTGTGTATGGTGATTTAGATTTTTTAGAAGTTAACTTATTTCAGTCTTTCTCTTCTGCCACACTGAATTAAAATTTCCTTCCACCTTTGTCCTGATTTGATACTGAATTCAATGTCTAACTTATTTTTCTTCTCAGTCCTTGCACAGTTAACTTTGCCTGATTTGCCCATTTATTGCCTGTTTCCTGATAAAGAGCGTATGCCTGAAACATCAATTCTCCTGCTGGGGATGCTGCCTAACCTGCTGTGCTTTTCCAGCACTACACCTCTTGACAGTTAATTTTGCGGTCTTTGAGTCTGGTTACTTAAGGAGATACATGATTGTTTGCCATGTTTACTCAGATCCCAAATACCGTCTCCCACTTACATCAACTTGTTGCACAGAGAATCTTTAAAAACTAAACATGCAAGAGCAAGTCTAACTGACGGCAGATAATAAGCAGAAACAAAGAACTACGGCTGCTGGAAATCAGAAACAAAAACAGAAACTGCTGGAAGAACTCATCAGATGTGGTAGCACCTGCAGAGAGAAGGCAGCTGTTTTGGGTCCAGTGCAGTAACCTATTAGGAGTGCTAATAGAATATTAGTCTTTATCACAAGTCCACGTGAATACAATAGTAGTGAAATCTTGCTTTAGTTGTTTAGATGTTTGGTTAGACTGCACCTGGAGTACCATGTACAGTTTTGGTTTCCTTTTTGCAGGATAAGTATTATTGCCGTAAGGGGGTGCAACAAAAGTTCATTCGACTTGTTTCTGAGATGATGAGATGGTTATGTGGTGAGCGGTTGGTCAAACTGGGTCTGTATTTTCTCAGGTTTAGAAACATAAGAGTGATCTCATTTGAACTTATAAAATACTTACAGGATTCACAGGGTAGATGTAGATAAGATATTTTCCCTGGCTGGGGATAGGTGGGGGAAGTGGACATAAAGAACCAGGGGACACAATTTAAAAATAAGAGGATTCCATTTGGGACTGAGTGGAGGAGAAATTACTTTACTCAGACATGGTGAATCTTGGAAATTATTTACGCAGAGGGCTGTAGATACTAAGTCTTTGAGAATGTTTAAATCAGAGGTTGATTTATGTTTGAGTATCAATGGTGTAAATGTTTATGGCGACATAGTGGTAAAAGGCATTGAAGTGTATAATCAGTCATAATTGTATTAAATGTGGAACAGACTTGATGGACTGAGTAGCCTACTCTGATTCCTGTGAAAACTTGCTCACCAACATTCAGTTTATGTTTCTTCCAGGAACACTCAGCTCCAGACTTCATTATATCATTGGTCCAAGCATGAATCCCAGAGTTTGTTAACTGTGGAATCCAGGCACCATTTGCCCAAATGTGATATCAATGATTTGTAGTAAAACTGAGGTCAGTGACAAAAGGGAGATTAACTTTCCACAAAACAAAAGCAAAATAAAACTGATTCTGAAATCCAAACTGAAAATTCTGGAAAAGCTTAGCAAGTCCAGTCGCATTTGGAGAGAGAAAAATTGAGTTGACGTTTGATATCAACAGCCTGGAAATTACTATTGAGAAGAAACCGTACTGAACGAACTACATAAATATTGTGGCTACAAGTGCAGGTCAGAGATGGAATTCTATAGTGAGTAACTCACTTCCTGCCTCCCCAAAGCCTACCCACAGGACACAAGTTAGGAATGGGCTTCCCTGTTGCCTGAATGGATAAAGCACAAACACCACTTGGAACACTCAGTTCCAACTAAGACGAAGCATTTCCATAAACTGCCATCGCATCCGCCAACATAAACATTCAGTCCCTCCACCACCAAAGATCAGTGACAGCAGTGTGCAAAGGCAACCCAGTAGGTTAATGTCAATGTCACTGGACCAGTTCTCCCATAACCCAGGCTAATGGTCAGAGGTCATAGGTTCAATTTAATTTCAATTGGTAAGTCTGGAATTGGAAGTTTGTCTCAGGAATGGTGTTGTGAAACTACCACTGAATGTTGCATTAATGCAGCTGGTTCACTCATGTCTTTTAGGGAAGAAAATCTGCTGTCATCGCCTGGTTTGATCAACATGTGACTCCACGCCCACAGCCTTGTGATTGACTCTTAAGTGCCTTCCAAAGTGGCCTACCAAGCCACTTATTTCAAGCGCAATTAGAGTTAGATTAAAAATGCTGACCTTGTCAGTGATGCTTACATCTCATAAAGGAATAAAAAAAAATAATTTTTTCAGATTGACCACAGAATCTCACCAACGATCCTTCAACAGCACTTACCTAACCCGTGATGTCGAAGGACAAAGGAGACCAATGCATAGGAAATACACCTCCAAGTATTCGTCCAAGCAACACACTATCCAGATATGGAATGATATTACATTCATTCACTGTCACTAGATCAAAATCCCGAATTATCTTCCTCAAGGGACTGAGGGATTATCTAAACCACACTCTAAAGTTTCAAGAAGGTGGATCACCATCACCAAATCAAAAACAACAAATGTTGGTCATTCCAGGGATATGCACAATATTGAATGAATATAAAGCTTGATTCAGACCATGAGTAATTATTTAGTGACAAATGGTATTAACAACATAAGGGAAGAAGCTGCCACAATGGTACAGTAAAGTTATCGATGGAATAGTTGGGCTATAAAAAAACAGGAATGTTCCAGATTTACTTTGCTTGAGGTGTGGGAATTTTGCCTCATATCTTCTTAGTTCTGATTTTCATTGCCCAAACAAAATATTCTTCTTGATTCTATACCATAGATATTTTTCAATACTTTGAAGATTTCTCTCCTCAGTCTTTATTGCTCAAGCAAAATTAGATTACTTGGAAAATTTTGTCAAAACTCTGTCTGTTCCAACCTGAAACCAGCCTGGTCATTTTACCCTAAATGCACCCCTCACCACTCTGTCATCCTACCATACCACCACCTCACATGTTGTATTGTCACCATGTATCTGTATGACAGAATTGTAATTAATTCTACATAATATCTGTATAACTTGTTTTAACTTGTAGCTCAATTCTGCCCAGATGTACTCAATAACTTTAGAATCTCATAATATATGCTTCACATTGACCAGTTCTTTTCAGAGAATGATTAATGATCATGAGCAAATCTGTTTTCTTTCGGACCTCTGCCAATAGGATCCTTTTCATGTTATACAGAAGTTTATTGCTATCTGTTTCTGAATGCATTGCTGACATTTATTTGCACTAATAACTATCTACCATTTACTACTGCAACTGACTTGTGTTTCAAATCATTCAACAATGTTTTAAAATACAGGGTTCTCAGAATAGAGCACTGAGAAACTTGATTTGTTACTTTTTCCCAGGCAGTACATTTTCCATCTATCACCACCCTCTGTGATTTGCTGACAAGCCAGTTCCAATCTAGACAATGGGGGGGCAATTTTCCAAGAACATGCAGGCATTGAAGAGCCTTACTCAACTTGCTTGGTGACAGTGATTTTGACTGAAGCTTGTACTCACTCATGAATCAATAAAATAGGCTACATCCTGATTGTCTAACTGCTTTCCTCAGTTTATTCCTTTAATAAATTCACCCAACCTTTGACCTTCCTTTTCCTGTTCTATATGGCAGAATTTTCCTATTTGCAGTTTGTATGTGTTGACAAGTGAGCTTCACAGCACCCAATCCACCATAGCTTGTCATGCAGTCTTCCTCTCTCTACCTCATTATTTATGTAACCGGGCTCTTGGATGTACTTCTGGGGATGTGGATAGCTCCAGAGACAGATGTTTTCACTACAGGTGACACCTTGTTTCTGTCACCATATGTAAAGTCAAGATGCACGTCAATTTTGTTTCTGTAACCTAGTAATAGCCCCTCACATTATGGCGTTCGTAGCATAATCTACAAAAGTGTGGCCATGAGGAAAAGCAAGTAAGCTCTTGCTTAATAGACAAAGATCTGGAAGTGTTGGTGAACTTGATGATGAAGACATAGATAGACCTATTGCTTGCAGACTGCAACACCAAACACAGTCAGCAAATATAGATTTCCACATGTTAGTGCTGTGGTCCTTAGTGAAGCAGGTTGTTCAGCAGTGCAGAAGGAAAGTTAGTGAACTTCTGCACTCTGCAATGATAAGTGCCAACATATTCTCTCTGCTAGGCAAAAATGAGGACTGCAAATGCTGGAAATCAGAGTCTAGATTAGAATGGTGCTGGAGGTCCCAGATCCCAGCTCCCAGCCCTGCCGAGTTTTCACCATCTCCCCCTGATCTCCCCCTCACTGAGGACAAACGATCAGTCCTCAGCAAAGGACTCACCTTTATCCCGCTCCGCCCAAGCATCAATGAATTTAATACATGCCGAGATGTCGAACACTTCTTCCGCTGCCTCCATGCTTACTTTTACAATCAAGACTCCCGCCCACCTTCCAAGGACCCCTTCGCCCGCCTCCAACACACTCCATCCACCTGGTCACCCCGCGCTGGCCTATTACCCGCCCTCAACCTCTTCATTTCCAATGGCCGCCGAGACATTAACTGCCTCAACGTATCTACCCCCCTTCCCCCACTCCAACCTCCCACCCTCACAACACACTGCCCTCCAATCCCTCTGTTCCAATCCCAAACTCACCATCAAACCAGCGGATAATGGGGGTGTAGTGGTAGTGTGGTGCACTGACCTCTACACCACTGAAGCCAGACGCCAACTCGAAGAAACTTCCTCCTACCACCCCCTCAACCATGACCCCACCCCCCATCACCAAGCCATCATCTCCCAGACCATACACAACCTCATCACATCAGGAGATCTCCCACCCACAGCTTCCAACCTCATAGTTTGGGAACCCCGCACTGCCCGATTCTACCTCCTTCCCAAGATCCACAAGCCTGACCACCCTGGCCGATCCATTGTCTCAGCATGCTCCTGCCCTATTGAACTCATTTCTACCTACCTCGACACTGTCCTATCCTCCCAAGTCCAGGAACTCCCCACATATGTTAGAGACACCACCCATGCCCTCCACCTCCTCCAAGACTTCTGTTTCCCCGGCACCCAACGCCTCATCTTCACCATGGACATCCAGTCACTCTACACCTCCATCCACAATGACCAGGGCCTCCAAGTCCTCCATTTCTTCTTCTCCCGACATCCCCACCAGTACCCTTCCACTGACACTCTCATTCATTTGGCTGAACTGGTCCTCACCCTTAACAGTTTCTCCTTCGAATCCTCCCACTTCCTCCAGACCACAGGGGTAGCCATGGGCACCTGCATGGCCCCAGCAACGCCTGTCTCTTTGTTGGCTACGTAGAACAGTCCATCTTCCGTAATTACACCGGCACCACTCCCCACCTCTTCCTCTGCTACATTGATGACCACATCAGCGCCACCTCGTGCTCCCGTGAGGAGGTTAACAATTCATCAACTTCACCAACACATTCCACCCTGACCTTAAATTTACCTGGACTATCTCTGACACCTCCCTCCCCTTCCTGGACCTCCCCATCTCCATCAATGACGACCGACTTGACACTGACATTTTTTATAAACCCACCGACTCCCACAGCTACCTGGATTACACCTCTTCCCACCCTACCTCTTGCGAAAATGCCATCCACTATTCCCAATTCCTCCGCCTCCGCCATATCTGCTCCCAGGAGGACCAGTTCCACTACAGAACACACTAGGTATCCTTCTTCTTTAAAGGTCGTAATTTCCCTTCTCATGTGGTTGAAGATGCCCTCCAACGCATCTCGTCCACATCCCGCCCCTCTGCCCTCAATCCACACACCCCCCAACCGTAACAAGGACAGAACCCCCCTGATCCTCACTTTCCACTCTACCAACCTTTGCATAAGTCACATCATCTGTCGACATTTCTGCCACCTCCAAACGGACCCCACCACCAGGGATATATTTCCCTCCCCACACCTTTCCACTTTCCGCAAAGACCGTTCCCTCCGTGACTACGTGGTCGGGTCCACGCCCCCCCAACAACCCACCGTCCCATCCTGGCACTGTCCCCTGCCACCGCAGGAATTGCAAAACCTGTGCCCACACCTTCCCCCCCTCACCTCTATCCAAGGCCCTAAAGGAGCCTTCCACATCCATCAAAGTTTCACCTGCACATCCACTAATGTCATTTATTGTATCCGTTGCTCCCAATGCAGTCTCCTCTACATTGGGGAGACTGGATGCCTCCTCGCAGAGCACTTAAGGGAGCATGTCCGGGACACCCGCACCAATCAACCCCACCACTCCGTGGCCACCATTTCAACTCCCCCTCCCACTCTGCCAAGGACATACAGGTCCTGGGCCTCCTCCACCACCACTCTCTCACCACCCGACGCCTGGAGGAAGAACGCCTCATCTTCTGCTTCGGAACACTTCAACCCCAGGGCATCAATGTGGAGTTCACCAGTTTCCTCATTTTCCCTCCTCCCACCTTACCCCAGTTCCAACCTTCTGGTTCAGCACCATTCTCATGACCTTTCTACCTGCCAATCTCCCTTCCCACCCATCCACTCCACCCTCTTCTCTGACCTATCACCTTCATTCCCAACCCCATTCACCCATTGTACTCTACGCTACTTTCTTCCCACTCCCACTCCCCTCCCATTTATCTCTCCACCCCAGAGACTACCTGCCTTCATTCCTGATGAAGGACGTTTGCCCGAAACGTCGATTTTCCTGCTCTTCGGATGCTGCCTGACCTGCTGTGCTTTTCCAGCACCACTCTAATTTTCTCACTGCTACCTCACATTCATAGGATGCCCACCACTCTCTAACTCTGCCTCTGCATACACATCTCACCAAGTCTCACGGACTATAACCCTTCAGGTTGCATGCAACTTATCCACTCACCAGCCCTCACCAACCAACTGCTAATACTTCCTGATCTGTGTGCTTCTGACGCCCTCCGTGGGGCCACGTCTCTTCTCCCACTCATGCATCACCATTAACCACTCCAGCATCCACAATCATCATACTCAATCCCTCCCTTTGGCTTATTGCAGGAAAAGGTCTCCCACATTGTGGAGGTGATGGTCCAGTGGTATTATCGCTAGACTATTAATCCATCCTCTCAAATAATGTTTTGGGGACCCAGATTCAAATTCTGCCATGGCAGATGGTAAATTTTTAGTCAATAAAAATCTGGAGTTAAGGGTTAATTATTGATTGTCAGGCAAAAAAAAATCTTGTTCACTATTGTGCCTTAAGGAAGGAAATCTGCCATCTTTACCTGGTCTGACCTAAATGTGACTCCAGACCCACAGCATTATGGTTGTCTCCTAACTGCCCTCTGGGCAATTAGGGATGGGCAATAAATGCTGGCTTAGCCAGTGACATCCTCACCCCATGAATGAATAAACAAAAACAATCAGGCTGAAATGTCCATGGTTGATAGTGGGAGGGGAGGGATATGGTGAATGACATCCTGTCTGAGGAGACAATTCTGAAGTTGTCTGGATCAGAGCACAGCTATTATTTTGGCTCTGGAGAAACTTTAATAAATGAACAGCCCAATGAGCATCATTATGCTGCTTCCCACTGCCATCCATGTTTAATCATCCTTCAACTCTATAAGTCTTTATTCATCATCTACAACAAACTTCTCCTCTTCCCTTATGTAGTCACTGGCATCACCCAGCGAATATTCACAAATAGGCAGCACCCTCAGCTCCAACTCCACCTCTGAGGAGGACCCCACTGAGTCCTTGGAGGATTCACCTGTAATACCTTCACCTGCACCCTTTCATCAGCTCAGAAACTTCCATTTTGATGGATAACTCAACTAGATGAGACCTGAGTTCTTGTGAACTCACAAGACTTTAAGAAATAGGAGCAGGAAGAGACCATTCAGCCCTTCAAGCCCATTTTATAAGATCATGGCTGATCTGCCCCAGGTTTCAATTCTTCCTTCATGTCACTTCTATCTACCTACCTACTTATAGTGATCCATCCCTACGCATCACAGAGATAAAGAATTCCAGACACCCACTACCATCTGGGTGTTGAAATTCCTTTGCATATCAGTTTTAAATGAGTGTCCTTTTATTCTGTAATTCTGTCGTTAGTTCAAGATTCCCCCACTTGTGGAAACATCTTATCAATATCCAACTTATCAAAACCTCTCAGAATCTTATATGTTTCAATAAGATCATTCCTCATTTCACTAAACTCTAATGACTAAAGGATTAAATTGTTTAGTCATTCTTGATAAATCAATCCCTCCATTGCAGGATTCTATCTAGTGGATCTCTTTTGATCTACCTCCAATGCTAATTTATCCTTATTTCAAATGGGGATCAAAACTTTCCAGAGTACTGTAAATTCAGCCTCACCAACTGCTTGCACAGTTGTAACGAGACTTCCTTATTTTAAAATTGAAATCTTTTGAAATAAAAGCCAAAATTCAATTTGCTTTCTTAATTATGTGCAGCACATACATGCTACCATTTTGTGTTTTTTGCACAAAAATACTAGATCTCTCAGTGCTGCGCTTTTTTGGAGTCTAATAGTTTGCTTTTTGTTTCTTCCTACCAAAGTGCATGACCTCATATTTTCCTACAATAAACACTACCTGCCATGTTTTATGCCCCTTCACTCAGCCTAACTGAATCCTCCTGAGAATTCATTGTGATCTTGTCACGTCATGCTTGCCCACCTTTTCTGTATCGTTCACACATTTGCCGCTTCACCAAGCCATTAATACAGATAGCAAAATAATTGAAACTCAAGAACTGATGGACGGGTTGGATGGAAGGGTCTGTTTCCATGCTGTACATCTCTATGACTCTATGAGCCTTAGGACACTCTATTAATTATGTGTTTTCAATTTGAAAAGACTGATGAATCCCTACTGTCTGTATTGTTTGTGTTAACCATTTCTCAATCCAGGATAATAAA